>NC_049909.1:8868565-9037366 GCF_001411555.2 Juglans regia | reverse complement strand
GTGTTTATAAATCTCCGATGTAAAAATAATTTCCAAATATATATTTAGGAAAGGAAACAAAATTCAAACCACAAAAACTTATGCCATTTACAATGTAGATGTGGTATATAGAGTAGCTCTATCAATCCTCAAATAATCCCTAACTTTTTTAGAAAAGTCTTATTGCAAGCGAGTTCATGTACCAAATCGTGCATCAATGCTGATATGTAAGGTATTTATTTAATGAAACGGTACGAATTAAAGGCGGAAATGATTTTTGAGACAAATGACCTCTTTCTTCTCTTAAATTTCTTTTTTCTTTTATTTTTTTTCAATAAAAAAAGCCGTTGATCATACACGGTTTGGTGCGCCAAACCGCTTGTACCTAGCAAGGCTCAACTTCTTTTGGTGGAGGGTTGTAGTCAAGATAGTTCCAACATCATTTGCTCCATGTTTAGGGAAAACATCTGCAGATTGATTAATTTTTTTCTCTATACACACATGAACTTGCCGAAATATGGAACTCCATGAAAACATGAAGAATCGTTTCTCATAACTTCTAGATAGCAGATCAGTGAACCTGATCTCTTTTATGTGAGCTCCAATGAATGACAAGTTTTGAGTCACATAATACAAAATCAACTTGACAGAAAGTTGTAAAGTATCCAACAAGTCATTTTCCTTTGTCCTATTCATGTTGGTGTCATGACCATATGGGGCTGAAAATGTTGATACAAAGTTTTCGTCCCCCCCATCTTTGATTATCCCGCCTCCTCAACCTGACTTTGGGTCACCAAAAGTACTACCATCTTTGTTCGGTTTAACTATCCAACAAGCTACCCCGGCCCGGACCACTTGATCATAACTCTCACAATAAGTATAACTAACCTTCACCAGAACGAAAGCACCAAAAACAATCTATACCATATATCATTGTCGAAAAGGGAGCTTTGCTCTTGGGCCACATCATTCATTCTTGTGTTAAATTAGCATGCATTTAGATCTTTAAATTTAAATTAATGTGAATTTTCATGCCAATAAGTACTAAGAGACTTTGAATTATAAGTGTTAATTGAGAACTAATTTGTTTAATTTTCTCTATATTATATACATTTGAATGGGAGAAAATATTTTTGGATTTGGGTCTTTAAAATTCAAATCCTCAGTTTGATTAAAATTTAGTCTAACTTTCTAAATATCGTGACATTAGGAATTCGAAATCATGGCATGGATTTGAAATCAAAACCTAAGCTAAATCCAAATTCTTTTAACCTAATGGAATTAGCAATATCCCATTATTTCTAAACTAATACATGATATACTTTCCACCACTTATCTGGTCTAGTACGTACGTACCAACTGTCGATCTACACGTACACAAGAAGATGAAATACATTCATTCAGGGGATCATACCACGCCAAAGGACGAAGAGAAGCTAAACAACTACTACGTACATACTGCATGGTGCATGCCCAGACGGAGACGATCATTAAAATTTAAAGGCTCCTAGCCACGCAACGTGGAGATCAGGGAAACAAAAGGACAGTACCGCCATTAGCAGGCAACAGCTAGCATGCAGATCAGAATGAGTGGCCACTATCGGATGACTCCAGTACTAGTGCTTAAGATCAATAAAGTATTCAACCCATGTAGGTTGAGAACTCTACCTACAACATGAAAAGCTATAATCTAACTTCAACATTAAGATTAATGATGTGTCATTTTATAAAATCAGTTTTATAAGAAATGATTGTTCATTTTTAAGATCTTGTCCATATGTAATATATGATTATTCTTCAACACCTTCTCTCATGAGTAGTTAGATTAATATTTTTTTCTGATTCTTATCACGAGGTAAGTAATATGAATCTCCATTCATCCTGTGACTGACTCTGATATCAAGATAAATCTAACTAATCTTATAAAACTAGTTTTATAAAAGAGAATTATTTATTCTCAAGATCTTATCTACAGATAATATGAAATTATTTCTCAACAATATGTATCCCACTTGCTTTTTAGAATGTTTTTGTTTTTCCTCTTGTGGTGCGATATACATTCTTTAGTACATTAAATATGTCTGACAAATATACAGCGCGCACTGGTGGAGCTGATACGGCGATTAATTTAGTGAATGATCACCAAATTACACCACATTTCCAACTTGTAAATGCATGTTGTTTATGCTTTATAAGAAAAACACATGTTTAGAATTTTTTACAGCGCTTGTAACTGAGCTTTGAAATTGTTAATTAAGATCTGTAGTATTATCTACATGCAGATGCGTTTTTCTCCTTTCAGAATTGGACTAACCAAATCATTGCTATTTAAAATTATTTTGAATATTACTATAAGCTAGCAGCTGAACGCATTCAATCGAACTCAAAAGGTAACAATATTTATAGAATATGGGTAGGCGATTAGAACGAATGTGAGCACCAAAAATCATATTTGTTGGATAGTTTTGCTAACATTTTCAAGTTAAGAATATTACAGAGACACAAAAGAATTACATAAAAGTAAACGATCACAAATTGAAGTGATTTTATATAATCCATTAGATCTACTTTACGATAAAAGTAATTTTATAATTTAACTTTTGTACATATAATCTCTTTGTGACTAAAATATTTCTCTTTCAAATCTAGTTAATCTCAGATATGGCAGCTTGTTATAACAAAGAGATCCTAGATGATCTTTTCCTCTCCCACATAGGGATAAATAGAGCCAAAAAGGAAAATAATGGAGAGTTTGAACTGTGAAGTCATGTCTGGCGAATGCGTACATAGTCACTTTCAAGCAGTGCTACCCATAAGCCTTACATCATGCACACTCACTTAATTAAAAACATGTAATTTTACTTTTTTATCGTATTTTACTTACAAACATGTCTGAAATCATTTTCATTACGTAGATAAAAATGTAAAATAATATATTTTTAAATGAGTGTACAGAGTGTGAGACTTATATCTAGAATTTTTCGTTACTTTTGTGGTATCTAGACCTTTCTTCTTGGTTGGACCACAAGTGTCTCACACTATAAATATGAATCCACCAAGAACTCCCAGTTTCATCAAAAAGTTGTTCTTGAACCAGCCTTCAAACCACTAATCAGCAGAAGTTGGAAAAGCGATGGTGAGGTTCTATGCTATAATTTTTTACTTTTATCCCTTCTGTATGTCTTTGTTTCCTTTATTTTCTCTTTACTGTTTGAAATTCTACATCTTCTGGGTGACCGCGCGCGGTAGGATGAAGCACACCAGTTAGACATATGGGAAGGCTATGTAGATTGGAGGAACAGGCCCGCCTTAAGAGGTCGCCATGGCGGCATGCTTGCTGCTTTCTTTGTCTTGAGTGAGTGAACTTTGGATCATCAGCATATATAAGAACCTGCTTTTTTGTATCCTTTTCTACTTTTTTTTTTTATTGTCTTCAAAGTTGGGGAGAAGTAAGTGTGTGTGTGTTTAAACAATTGCATGCATATAGCACTAACAGTGTTTATAATGCCAACTGATCTAGTCGTGGAGATACTGGAGAATCTAGCATATCTGGCCAATGCAAGCAATCTTGTGCTGTATATGTCAAAATTCATGCATTTTTCTCCATCCAGCGCTGCCAACATGGTTACCAATTTCATGGGCACAGCTTTCCTTCTGGCTCTTCTTGGTGCCTTTCTGGCAGATGCATTTTTCACTACTTACCGCATATACTTGATAAGTGCAGCCATAGAATTTACGGTGAGTTTTCCAACAAATTAAGGTTTATGCCTTTAATTATCCCTTTCCCACCAGCAATAGAATTTACATGATCAGCTTGATAGAACTCGCTATTAGAATATCTCAAGAGTGTTATCCAGAGGATGACCCACACAAGGACTCACCCATGCATGGCATGATGTGCAAACAGTACAGCATGATAGATGATGGTGACCATAAAAATGCAAAACGTCCTAGCCCCACCTAATGAAAGTTTTAATTGAAAACATATACTTTCTTCAGGGAGAGGAAATATGTATGACATATGTAATGAAAAAAATAAGGTTTCTTGTACTAGCATTGTCCAATCACAGTACTCTACACACTCTATGGTGACCTGGCTAGACCCCACGTACACTTGGCTGTAAGCAGTTCTTTCTGAAATTTCAATTGGTGGAAGGAAACCCATCTCCTATCAATGCCAGAGGGCAGCCAGTTGTGTGATTTGAGTGTCCTTTTCACATCTATTTCCATAGCTAACCGTTAACCCTTAAACTGAAGGAGGACTATAGTCTATTGACATACCACGTGATCAGTTGATCAAAGATGATCAGCATAATTAATGAAATTCACCATCAAATTTAACAAGAGAAATGCCTGCCTCATTAAAATTCAAGGTTGCAACGTGTCACTTTCAGAGTAGAGAAGTGCTTGATTCCCTAAAGACAATTAGAAAAAATTATTTTACACTTGCGTCAAATTATAAAGTTTTTTATATTATAAGATTATAATATATCTTATGTACTATATCAAACTAAGTTATTTTATTATAAGCAATCCTTTTAATTTGTAATTCTTTCTTCTATGCCAACTACTTCTTTTTAGTGTATCTTGTTGTGTCACACTCTTCATGATCCACTGAAATCCGATGAAGTTTGTGTCACGGACTAGTTAATTAATGACAGAAAAATTTACTCTCTGCTGAATAAATCATGCATTAATAAAGATCATGTTTTCAAGTCCTCACAAACTAATGAAACAGGGTCTTCTAATACTTACAATTCAAGCTCATGTTCCATCCTTGAAACCACCACCCTGCATCTCAGTGAACATCAAGAGTCCATGCCAGGAAGTTGGCGGTGCACAAGCAGTGATGTTGTTTGCAGGCCTCTATCTTGTGGCGCTGGGTGTTGGAGGGATAAAAGGTTCGCTTCCACCACATGGGGCTGAGCAGTTTGATGAGACTACCCCACAAGGAAGGAAACAAAGATCATCTTTCTTCAACTACTACGTATTTTGCCTTTCCTGTGGGGCTTTAATTGCTGTCACTTTAGTGGTATGGATTGAAGATCACAAGGGCTGGCAGTGGGGCTTTGGGATCTCCACTGCAACAATTCTGGTTTCCATCCCTGTTTTCCTCCTTGGCTCTCCAACTTACAGGACCAAAGTTCCTGCAGGAAGCCCCATCTCAACAATGTTCAAGGTAGAATTTATACAAATAGTGTTTAATCGCGGCTTGTCCTAAAAGTGAAATAGTGTCGTCGCTTCCCAAAATCTAAACTGGAAAAGATAGATTTTAATTATTTATTTTATATCTTAACATTTTATCTCAATAAATAGTCCCGGAGTCCAAACTACCCATCAATAAATGAGCTCAACACGTGAAATATTTTAATTTAATGTAGTGAAATGTAGAGTTGAGATTTGAACTCAAAACCTATGTTGTGATGCCATGTTTAATCATCATTTGTTCCAAAAACTTGAATTAATGTGAAGATGTTAATTTAATTATTCAAATTATATCCTTAACAAATAGCAAAATACAACACTTTTTTTTTATCGGTCAAAATATAACACATGCTGCAAGTTGAATAGCTGGAGTTGGCTAAAGAGAACTCTTTCACTTGTTTCCAACAGGTTCTTACCGCAGCGGTTTACAACACATGCAGTGCTTGGATTGCTAAAAATACTGTTATGAGCAAAAGTCCATCCTATACAGCAGAAACCAGGGAGGGAGAAGACAGTGAAGCTAATGAAAAGGTGCCTAATCAGAGTCTAACAGAAAGCATCAAGTTCCTTGACAGAGCAGCAAACAACGAGCGCAACCACTCAATACTGAAATGCACCGAAAAGCAAGTAGAAGAAGTCAAGATAGTGCTAAGGATCCTCCCAATTTTCATGTCTACAATGATGCTAAACTGCTGTCTGGCTCAGCTCTCGACCTTTTCGGTCCAGCAAGCAGCCACCATGAACACCATGCTTGGCTCCTTGAAGGTCCCACCCGCTTCTCTCCCCGTTTTCCCTGTCATCTTCATCATAATTCTTGCACCAGTCTATAGCCGTGTGATTCTTCCATTTGCAAGAAAAATAACCAAAACCGAAATGGGTATCACTCATTTACAACGAATAGGGACAGGGCTGGTCCTTTCTATGGTGGGCATGGTAGTGGCAGCTCTGGTAGAAATGAAGCGAAAGAAGGTGGCAACAGATTCTGAGCTACTAAATTCTGCAGAACCTCTTCCTATAACATTCCTTTGGGTGGCTTTGCAGTACTTGTTCTTGGGATCAGCCGACCTTTTCACCTTGGCTGGAATGATGGAGTTCTTCTTCACGGAGGCGCCATCAAGCATGAGATCTTTAGCCACAGCTCTCTCTTGGGCCTCCCTGGCTATGGGGTATTACCTCAGCTCAGTGCTAGTATCGATAGTCAATGATGTCACCGGTGCATATCGACACAGGCCATGGCTCTTTGGCAGCAACTTGAATTACTATCACCTCGAGAGGTTTTACTGGCTAATGTGTGTATTGAGCGGATTGAATTTCCTGCACTATCTTTTCTGGGCCAATCGCTACAAGTATAGATCAATGGAACCAAATTAATAACCGAGGCATATTTAATTGCAATAGATATCATTCAATGCATATATCTGCCACTTTCACCAAACCTTGAGATGATTTTCTTTTGTAATAGTTCTTCATTGAGAGAGAGCAAGGGGGTGATCTTGCAAATTGTATTTTGTACCAGACTACCAGTGTAGTAATCATTAGACATTGCACAAGTAATTCTATTTTTTATTTTTATTGTCATCAATGGCAATGTATAAAAGGAAAGGAAAAGGAAATGCGTACCCAAATCAAAAGTCCAATGAAAAAACCTATCCAAACCAAAAGATAAACAGCATAGATCCAAAAAGCTTGGTTCCTTCAAGAGGCACATAGCCTGGAGGCCCAGGACCAGCGAGGCCAATGTGCAAACTGGGTTCAAAACTGTAACACCCGGGCCTAGCAAGAAACTCGCGTCTGAATTTTTTATATATGGATGAAAAGTCCACTTTAATTTTAACGAGTAGTTTTGAGAATACGTTACGGGTCACAAAAATTTATTTCGGCGATTTATGAGTTTTTACTGAGATTGTTAATTAGGTTAAATTTAGCTAATATTTTATGGACCAAGCATGATTTATTTTATCTAGTTTTCGGCCCGACAAGTTTTGTACTGAGTTAGGCTAATTGAAAAATGAGTTGAGGCCAGTAGTATTTAGAATATTTTTGACTGATGGAAATACGAATATGTAACGCCCCAATGGAAGGCCCAAACCACATGGCCTATGCTCCAAAAGGACTAGTCAATGATACAATTGGAGCCCCACTAGAACCTTATAAAGAGCAATAACTTCTCCTTCCCAAGCAATGTGGGATCCCATACACCACCTACCCTTATCCATATCATATGGGGTATCACAGAATAAGCTACTAAGATGCTTTGGACTGCTTTAGCTTGTCAAAACCAAGTTTTGTTAAGCCCCATGCCACACACGTTTCGTTTCTATTTTTTTTTCTTAGGGTTTCAACCACATTTTTAGTCATGCACGTAGAACCTCCCTCAACTAGATTAACTCTTGACGTTAGTTCCTCCATGGCCTGCACGTTCCTATCTCCACACGACATTCACGGCAACAACTTACATTTGGAGATATACTTTCCCATTATGCATTTTTTCTCCCTTATTTTTTTCTCTATTGTTCCTAGTCATATAGATATATAGAAGTGGAGTTCCTTATCACAACGTATAGAAGATAGCCCAAGATGACTCCGCCGCTGCACCTAGACGGACCGAAAAAAAAAAGGAAGCTAAGCTACGTTCAACGTTTCACCGTAGACCCACGCCACCGCAGCACCACACTACCACTGTAACACCCGGGCCAAGCAAGGAATTCGTGTCCAAATTTTTTTTATATACAGATGAAAAACCCACTTGAAATTTGCAATTATTGTTGGGATAGACTACAAGCCCAATTTTTTTATTTTTTTATTTTTGATGGATGTCGAATAATTTCTTTTGGCGTTTGTCGAGTAGGTTTAAATCTTTAAATACGTTGGGCTAGGTGAAATTTTTATTGGACCGAAAATTAGTGGGACACGTTATAAGATTTTTAGAGGATGAATCGAGATCCAATTTTTTTTTAAGGAAAAAGCCTCGAACAAAACGCAACGCAAGCCATGAAAATCCTATAGGCTTTACTCTCCCTGCCATGCACTTAACTCTCTCATCCTTCTAGGGTTTGTTGTTTTTTTTTTTTTTTTGTTGCCCTATATCTAATCCTTTGTGCCTGAAGAAAAACCCATGTATAGTGCTGCCGTCTCCATCGCCATCCCTCTCATGCGCTGAAGCCCTCGACAACCTCTATGCAGTCACTTCCGCTGCCTCCCAATACCTACTAGCACAACCACACATAGAGTCAACCTTGCACCCCAATTTGCTGTCCAACACCATCACGGAAGCCCAAACCGACATAACTCTGAACCGTGGAGGGTGCACCCTTGCAAAAATCGTAAGCCAGACCACCGTGAACCAACCCCACTGACAAAGCTCCTTCACAACCCACCCACAGCTGCTGGCCAGCACCGTATCCAGCCTTGTAACCACTGTGCAAGGAAGCCACCAAGTCACCTGCAGTCACACGATGAACCTCTGTTTTTCACAACTAAAAGCAGAGCAATCCACATACAGCAACTCGTCCACGCCGGTTGCCTCAGCCTCAAGTAACATCACTGCCCAGCCATCGAGCTCACCACTGTCGACCTCCGCCTAGCCCTTTGGTCTGCCGCACGCCACCTCAAGCTCACTGTGAGCTTCATTCTCTCTTGCGCCAAGCTCTCTCTCCGTCTCTCTCTCTTTTTCTACATGAGGTTTTTCTCCCACTCATCTCTCTCTCTCTCTCTGTGCCCCACCACCGTGATCTGCCACCGCCCCCAACTGTGCCGGCGTAGACTTCCACCCAAGCCACCACTGCACATAGCTTTCAGTATGCATGGCCCTTGTCACATAATATTAGATCCTAGGTTATTTTCTCAAAGAGCCATGCAGGTTATGAATTTTTCTATCCCAAAATGCCCTTGAATGAGTATATATTGATCAAGTTTTTAACATCTGCTATGTGTGGGATTTTATTTTTAGTATAAGAATATATATTTACGGATAGAAGTTAAATTACTAAATATATGAGTTTTAAATATGATTAAGTGAATTTTCAAAATGAATCTAAGTTGTAGTTGTTTAATTTTAAAATATTTTTGTAACGCCCCGTCCCCGAGGGTACGGAGAGTTAGCTCATAAAACCTGATAATTAACTCTAACAACGCTAGAGTACTTCCAAAATCAAGGATATATATATTTTCTAAACTTCCAATCAACGTAAATACTTCAAATTAAATAAACCACATAGACTCATTTATCCAATTTTCAATCCAACAACCCAAATAAAATCAACTTTTCTTCATGTCTCAAATAACAACTAGAAATAATATAACATTAACATAAGTCTCCATAAACCGTCTAAATCCATGGAAGCAAAATTAAGAAAAATAAATAACCTCCAACATCAACACTAATATCACGAGATACCCAACAACAATTCACTGCTAATCTTCTCCATAAACTCTAATACTGATCCTCAGCTGAACCATCGATGTCATCTGAAATATTATGAAGATTAACGGGGTGAGTTATCAACAACTCAGCAAGCAGAGAGCATATACTAGTATGTAAACATGAGCATTTATAACATTTGATAAGCAGAACAAAACATTTACTTTCAGAATGCAGAAACAAAACTTTGTACAAAAGCATTAGAGTGAAATTTCCAGAAAAATAAACTTATTCTAAAAAAAAATCCGTTGGCATTTCCAAACTGAAACATTATAGTTAAATCATCTCTTAACATCACATCGGAACAATACCATGTTTAACCCCCGTGATAGGGTTATAAACCACCATTATACCCGTGGCTGGGCCATATTCCATGTTTCACCCCCGTGGTAGGGTTATAAACCACCATTATACCCGTGGCTGGGCCATATTCCATGTTTCACCCCTGTGGTAGGGTTATAAACCACCATTATACCCGTGGCTAGGCCTTAACAGAAACAGAACAGATATCATCGGAATCGGATCACAATCATATACAAAATCAGAACTTCATGCCAAGGTTTTCAGATGACACATCATATCAAAACAAAATACTGAAAAACTTCAGATCATTTCACATGTTCGAGATAAACATAAAAAAAATATTCTCATTTGTTCATAACAAAACTTCTAGATTTTCACATTCGCTCTTTTACATAGTTCAGAAACAAAGTGCACAAAACTAGCTCATGTCTACACCAGTCATGACAGAAAACACTTTCTCTTATATTGAATTTATGCATATGCAGAATAAACGTCTGAGGTTGTTTTCAGATCATTTCTTTTCAAAAACAAACATGCTTATTTTTCAAGGTCAACCTCATTTTATTTCTTTTATGCAAAACTAGTATATGAACCCCGCTTACCTGACTTCTTCGTATTATCAACACCTTGAGTCGGAACTCTAGTAGTAACACCACCTAAACAAAAACATATATCCAACATTTAATAATCAATCTAGTGAGCTACTATTTATTGAGTAATAAATCAAAATAGTTCCTTCACAACTCAATAACTATCATAACAATTAAACCCGAACAACTCTCTCTTCAAACCATTCGCATTTAAAACTCAAAACAACCACCTTTTATTAATGCCGAACCAACCATAATCACTTCCAAAACCAACAACAACAACTCCAATGATTTAAACATAAACCAAACCAAACTTCACCCCTTCAACTAAAAATTTTCAGTGTAAGCATCACGATTTTAGTCATTCAATAATTCAAGACTTGCATAAAAATATCCAAAACAACTAGCTCAAAACACCCATCAATTTACACCAAATAATCTCAATTAATAATCCAAAACAGTCTCACAAATCCATCCAAAATCATACTCCTCAACATCAAGCAACCTCCGAAGTATACACCCAATATTGTCACAGAAAACTATAATGAAAATGCTAGTGGTCTGCGTAAAGAAGGATTTATGAAGTTGAGTGTGTGCGTAACGACAAGCAAAGCAGAGTGTGTGTGCGTGTGATCAAAACAAGGCATAAACCGAAAATAGAAGAGACCCGCACGAGTAAAACCGGAAGAAGAAGGAAGGAGAAGAAATAAAATAAAACAAAGGAGGGGGATGCCGAATAAGAAGTTACCAATCTTTGTTCAAGAAGCCGAACAAATCTGCAGTGGAAACACAATTTGAAGTTCAAACCCTTGAGTCGAGCGCACAGTGAAGAGATGGAGAAGAAGAAAAACAATGAGAGGACCCGATAGAGAATCCTGTATAAGTGAGCGAAACCGAACCTTGAGCGTGAAAGGAGATGAAAAAATCAACTGCTGGAGTAATGGTGCGCACGGTTTGAGGGATGTGCGGAAAAGCAATGCAGTGGTTGTAACCGTGAAGACGAAGAACAGTGCAGCGTAAAAGGAAGTTACCTTCACCCAAACAACGCTGCTCGGGTCTCACCTCATGCGCTTGGGGCTGGGCTTTGTGCATCCGCTTGACTTCAAAAGGGCTGTGCCTAGAGCCCGGGTATTACAATTTTAGTATAATTATATTAGCTAGTATTAAATTTTATAATTTGATTTCATTAGTAAATAATTTAGATTTTGTGTTTTCATTAGACTAATTTTTTGGCCATTGATGATTTGAGAAATGTGACGATATTTGAGGATTACGTGAATTTAGGTTTTTGAGGAATTAAAATAGGTTATTTTAGTATCTTAGGCTTAAATATTGAAATACGTGTTCGATTGGAAATTTATGAAAATTACGAGATTGTGTTATAGGTGACGATTAATATTTGTTCGGCATTTTTGAAAAAATTTCGGAAAAGCTAGGAAGTTCAGGTAAGCGGGGTTCCTATACTAGACTTTGCATAAAAATAAAAATGAACTGAGGTTGGTTTATGAAAATGTGCATTATATGTTTTGAGAAGAAATGTGAGAATAATCTCAGTTATTTGTTCTTCATTACTCATTGAACTCTGATGAAAGAGAAAGTATTTTTGTCCTGACTGGTGTAGACATGAGTTTATTTTTGGCATTCTATTTCTGACCTATGCAAAAAGAGCGAATATGAAAATTTGTGCATAATTATGTAAATAGTCTTTGGATCTGCTTTGATTATGAAGATGATATGATTTTGTTCAGTACTCTGTTTGGATAAGACGTGATTTTTGAAAAGCTTTGGCATGACTCTCTGATTCTGAGTTTGATTATGTTTTCACTCTATTCAGTTACAGCCCTGCCACGGGTGATAATAGTGGCATACGGCCCAACTACAGGTTACAATAGTGGATATGGCCCAACCACGGGTTATAATAGTGGACACGGCCCAACTACGGATAATAATAGTGGATATGACTTAACAACGGGTAATAATAGTGGATACGGCCCTGCCACGGGTTATAGCAGTGGTCTCTGTTTTGAGTGCACACCTTGGTGACAGAGTGATTTATGTTCTACTTGGTTATCTGCAGATGCAGAACCTACCACTGGGGTTATACATGGCCTCTGTTCTGATATGATGTTCTGATGATGATAATGATCATATATGTTATGCCAAATGATATTTTTGAATGAAATTATTTATAAATCTTCGCTCTGATATTTTGATAACATGTTCTGCTTCCGCACTTTGAAAATGGAAATGTTCTGTTTTGCATTTTGATCTTTGTAAATGCTCATGTTTACACACTAGTATATGTTCTTTGCTTACTGAGTAGTTGATAACTCACCCCTTATCTCCAAATATTTTTCAGATAATTTTAATGGTTCAGCTGGAGGACAAGAGTAGAAAGTTTTAGTAAGGTGTGATGATCATAGTGGAATAAGTGCCTGAGGGTACAAGTTTATTTGAGAGTCTTAGTTAGTAAATTGGTTATTTTCAGTTATTTTGATTTGATGAGTTAAGGATATTTTCGAGTCTTTTAGAGACTTTCAATTCAACTTATTGAGAATTTATTTGAAGGAACATAGATATTTGGTTTGAGTAAATGAATATTTTATGGAGTTTCTGGATTATTTATTCTTGTGATTTTTAAGTTGATATCGAATAATAAGAGCTAACTCTCCGGACCCCTACAGGATCGGGGTGTTATAGCCACTTTCCCAACCTCCTCTGTGACGACCACCGAAAGCCGTAGCAACGCCCCCTCCCTATTTTGCTTCACCAAAAACAGAGTAGCTACTTCAGCCACCAGGTCATCTCAGGAGAGCCACTCCTCGGCACCAGCCCTACCCCGACATTGCCTCTTGCATAGATAGTGCCGACCGGACATCTCAGCCACTCTAGCCACCGCTCGCTCTCAATAAGTTCACGACGTACTCCACGGCCTTCCTCTCGTATACTTTTGTCCTCACCGTGCTTCATCTCTCTTTTTCCCTCGTGCTCAGCCACTCAGTGTTGGCAACTCTGCCGCACGCCCTCCCCTGCTCTTCAACCGCGCCACCACTGCCTATCCAGTCCATCCCTGTCACACGCTGCCTCTTCCTTACACATCTCGGTTCTACTCAATAAGCCCCTGCCGCCACATTTTAGCCTCCCCTGTTATTTTGTTCTCTTTTAATGGTCTTAAAGTGTAGTTTATATATTTCTAGGTTAACCTAGTAGAAGAGGGGTATTGTTACCCTTTTGCCCTTTTTGAAAAAATGTGTTGATATGTATTTTTGGAGGATTTTTTACGTTGGCTGCAAGTTTGTTTTTCTTTGGACTTATAAATTAAGTCAGTGTACTAATGGTTTTAACAAAATAATTATAAGTTGATCATGTTTTGATTTTATATATTAAACTCACTTTGTATGAGTTTTGTTTTAAATAAAGATTTGAAATATATTATTAGTATTAATATATATTTTTTTAGAAGTACATGGTAGTGTAAGATTTTATTTTGAACTCTTTAAAGAGAAACTAATTAGTCTTTCATTTTATTAAATGAAATATTTGCTCTCCTACTTTAATCAGTTTTGGTTATAAGGAATATTTAAACCATAAATGTATTTTGTAGTATAGTTGTATTTATTACTCATATAACTATGCATTTTTAGAAATGTTATGAATTTAATAGTCATGTGGATATTAAGGAATTTTGGAAGTGATGATATTTTAGAATTAAGAGAAATTTTAGGTTCTTGAGGTATTAAAATAGGTACTTCAAGTGTAAATATGAGATACCTGTTTATTGGAGATTTATTTAAGTTACTTGAATTTTTATAGGTGATGATTGACAATTGTTCAATACTGTTGTGGAGTAATTCTGAAAAGCTAAGAAGTTCAGGTAAGCGGGGTTCATATAGTAGTTTTCTATAAAAGAAATGAAATTAGGTTGAATTTGAAAATATGCATGTTTGTTTTTTAAAAGAAATCTAAAACCACCTCAGACGTTTGTTCTGCATATGCATAAATTCTATATAAGAGAAAGTATTTCTGTCATGACTGATGTAGACATAAGCTAATTTTTTGCATCATGTTTCTGAACTATGCAAAAAGAGCGAACACGAAAATCTAAAAATTTTTGCTATGAATAAACGAAGATGTTTTGATTATGTTTATTTCAAACATGTGAAATGATCTGAAGCTGTTCAGTATTCGGTTTTGATATGATGTGACATCTGGAAACCTGGGCATGAATTTCTAATTATGTATCTAAATATGATCTGGTTCTAATGTTGTTCTGTTCTGTTTCTGTTAAGGCATGCCATGGGTATAATGGTGGTTTATAACTCTACAACGGGGGTGAAACATGGTATACGGCCTAGCCACGAGTATAATGGTGGTTTATAACCCTACCACATGGGTTAAACATGGTATTTGTCCCTATGCAATGTTCCGATATGATATGAAGATGATGTCTCAGTTTATGATATGCCGAATGATTTTTGAATAAGAAAGCTTTTCTAAAAGTTTTGCTCTAATGTTTTGTACAAGTTTTGTTTATGCATTTTGAAAGTAAATATGCTATTTCTGCATTCTGAAAGTAAATGTTTTGTTCTACATACCGAACTTTATAAATGCTCATGTTTACATGCTAGTATAAGTTCTCTACTTACTGAGTTGTTGATAACTCACCCCTTATCTCCACAATATTTTTCAGATATTTTGATGGTTCAGCTAAAGATCAAGATTATGAGGCATTGAGTGAGATGATTTAAGTATAGTGGATTAAGTATAGAAAGTTTTTATGAGTGTTGGCGATTTTTATTAAGAAATTTTATTGTATTATGATGACTTGGCATTTGGAAGGTTATATTGAGGAAATTAGTTTGAATCAAAATTGCTATATGATATTGGGAATTTGGAGTCTATTTATATTGTTGAAATGTGAGTTTAAGTGATAGGAAGTAACTCTCGGACCCGTGCGGGACCGGGGCATTGCAAAAACTGAGTACTAGGGGCCTAGTCCAAAGACCTGGGTAGATATTTCCAAGTGAGGGACTTCCCATAAGTACCCCATGGCTGTAGAAACAAGTCCTTTCTTGCATCTTACATTGTTAGAGCATAAATTTTTACGGTTTATATTTATAATGATTTTAAAGGGCTATTATTATAATCTCAACTAATTCATTTAGAATATAAACCCAAATATAGTTTAAGTCTTTCCTAAGTTGTTACAAATTATATCGAAGATATAAAAGATTTAAGGAGAGAGATTGTAATACTCTAGATTGAATTATTTTGAAGAGATCATGTGTTTATCCTTCCAATTCAACTATCGTATTCCGATAGGTCTCATCTTTCCACACCTTTTATTGATTTTATCATTCACAAGGTTAAAGTTGCTTGTGTTAGGAATTACCTTTTCCCAAACACCAAATATACAATGGAGATACATTGCACCCCATGGTGCCCCTTGTCTGTGGTGTCTCTAAGCAGAACCAAGTCTTGACACAATTTTGTCAAGCACGAGTACCTCCATCATTCCCAGATTGTAACATTTACTTAGAAACTCAATTTTGGCCCTTAATCTTGTGCTTTCGTTTGCATGGATGTAGTTCTCCCTACTATGTGTGGTGCCTATATCAAGCAATCATGAACCTTGTTGGGTTGGGGTGGGCTCCGACTCTGACGTAGTCGAAATGCCCGCCTCCGACCTCACTGAGGTCGGAGGCAAAAACTATCTCCGATTTCGACTATGATTGGATCCAACTCCAATCAGAGTTCGTGGGCTTGCCCTACTCATATTGGGCCTAGGCCCACGACCCAATATCCAAGGCCCAATCTGAAATTCAAATTAGCCCATCTCTGTTTAAAAATATTTAAAAAAGACAAAATAATGTAAAAAAATAATTAAAAAATATAAAAAAATATAAAAAAAGGTTAAAAAGCTAAAATCTAAATACAATGACTAAATCATGTACAACACAAAAATAGGTGATTTAATGTGTGCAAACAATAAATTTAAATTTAAAACTACAAATTTTGAATAAATTTAAATTTACAAAACCAGAATATAAATAATGTCATAGATTTGATTCAAATAACCACAATCCCCTGTATCAGTCCTGACAATCCATGCATTTGAGTCAAAGACTCGTAGACTCGATACTCGATACTCGATACTCGATAGTGATTTCTTGCATGAAGTTTTACTGATCAGATGTACTATCATTTCTTTAGTCATTTAACTATAGACTTCTAAACCATTTCACAAGTTTTGCATGGTGGTAATCATGGTATTGAGTTTCTCACCAATAAAGGGGCCAGGGAGTTCTCCATCCCATGGTGCATTCATCTCAGTCATCCACAATTAGGCTAGGGTTCACAGCTAGGTCTACAAAAATCATATAAATTATAAATTAAATAATGAAAACATTAAAATTATGTAAATAATCATTTAAAACCATAAAGTTACTCGATTCAAGCCTATAACTCTCGACATCAACGGTATCTACTCCAATGGGAATTGAACTTAACCGATGGTTCTGTATGCAAATGAGGGCCTCGACGGTTAGCACAACTCTATTGCAAATGGTCAAAAAACCCCGACAGCTCCTCGAAGTATATGTTCATAGTAAGATATTTTTGTCTCAGATATCCGCATAGTCATGTCATAAAATAACTTCAAAATTTGAACAAAATTTTAGACATTGGCCTAATCAACTGTCCGACGCACCGAGCCCCCTTCTCCCCCGAACTGACTCCAGTAAAGCATACCTCATGCCCCCATCATCGACCTCCATCCGCTCGAACATTGGTTGGTACTTCTGCGCTACATTCAACATCATGTCTGTAGAGTTTCGTCAAGTCAGAACGTCCAGTTGCAACATATTGGAAGATGGCACCTCAAGCTATTTGGCTATTGCCTTAAATTGGCAGAGCCATTGGAGAAAAGCCCTCACATATGTCACAAGGTTTTGGACTTTAGTAACTTTAACCCCTCAGAAACTATAAGGTTGATGATATGAGGGCAACATCGAACATGGATAAACTGGTGCTCACGAATGATATCATCATTTATCATCGTATTCTACCTGAACCAATCAATGGTAGTGTCATTCGTATTGGCATTTTCAACCATGAACCAATCATCATTTATCATCAAAGCACTTTTTTGATGCCCTAATACTCTATACAGTCATTCATCTCATTGTCAATGGATGAACCTTTGTGATCAAATAGTTCTTTGAAGCCGATAATCTGCTTCTACAACGTCCACTCACTATCAATAAAATGGATTGTGATACACATGTTGCCCACATTCTATATGGAGGTCCATGTATCAACCGTAAATGACACTCTCTGGCCAGTGGCAACAAACATTTCCTTCATCACTACCTTTTTCTTTGCATGCCTCTTCAAACAATCACGCACCACCGTATACCGTGAAGGGATGGAAAATCGTGGCTCTAAAGTGTACACAAATTTGTGGAAGCCTACCTTGTCAACCGTGGTACAAGGCATCTCATCAGTGATGACCATCTCTGCAAGGACATCCCTCAACATCTAATTCTCACTGTATTGAGGAATTGAAAGCTTCTTAATCTGCGTGTCATCAATGGCCATAGAAGTCTCATAACTCAACTTCGTTTGATCAGTTGCCACCAACTCTTTGTGTATCTTATACCGCTGGCAGCCTGTAAGATGTGATATTAATACTGACGTACCTTGCTTCTTTGAATGGCAACCAAATAATTGCCCTCAATAGTAGCATCAGGCTTGTGGGTTCTCACTATCATTGAAAACTTTGGGTGAAATGCTCACATGTCCACTATCTTTTTTTACTAGGTCGTGCTGGTTGATCGGCCTTAACATTCATCAATTCATCCTCTTCAATATGCATATCAACATCCTCTAGATCTATTGGGACTAGACTACTTGCATAGGAGTTAGGTGCTCTAGATGGGGGGTCTACGGCCCAAAGTACCTGCCGACGACGCCAACAGCTGTGTGTCATCCTCTTGTGGAGAATCATGGCAAGATGTATCCAGAATTTGCTATGAAAATAATCTGAAACAATTAACAAACAACAGTAATTTAACATGTTATGAAAATTATCTACACATTGGAAACACATTGAAAATGAAAAACATATGTGTCTAATCATGTTTGTGGTTTTAAGAATAAATAAAACACAAAAATTGAACATTCGCTCGAGCCACACTCTAGCGAAGGCTCGAGAAACAATTAGTGTGAAGATCGCTCGAGTGTGGCTCGAGCGAACATCGATCGGACATTGTCTGAAGGGCACCATTTAATTTTTCCTAAACAAGGTCTCACAAATCTCATGATTAAAACCCTAAAAATAGAAATCCATCAATCCAAACAATAAATCAACAACAAAAACAACAAATTTCACAAATAACTTCAACAGTTTCTAAACCTTAAATCATTAAATTAACAACAAATAAAATCCTATAACAAAATATAAGATGTAAGGCTTACCTTACAGTGGCTCACAGCAATGCAGGTGACAGGGAGAGAAGATGTTGGAGAAGGAGAGTCAGAAAGGAGAGAGAGTTCCTGTGCGAGAATGAGGGGAAGAAGTGAGAATGAAATGAAGGGTGTCCTGCGTTTTGGACCCCCTGGTGAATAAGATGACGTTGTTTTGCTTTAAACGGAACGACATCGATTAGTTAGGCCAATTTTTTTAAAAAAGTGTAAGAGTTCGGAGTGCATGTGGGCTCTGAACTCCAACTCCGACTCAAACTAAAGAAGCTGGAGTAACTCCGACTGTAACTTCAATTTTCAAAAACTGCTTTGAAGTCTTATTGGTAGCTTCAATTGAAGTTCCCTCACCTTGTGGGCAAGGTGCTTTGAAGGGGAGGGGTATGTTATGTATTGGAAGGAAGGTTCTGATGTGGAGAAGCTTCATTAGAAGCCATATAAGCTGGTAGAAGCCATAGCTTGAAGAAGGGTTAAATGCAGAAATGGAAGAAGGAAGAAGATGATAGTTAATTTCGTCAAGTGATGTAGATATATGACGTCATGTTGTATAAATAAAATGTTGTTGTTTTGATTGGTCTTGTTAATGTGAAGTGATGTAAATATTGTTGTTTTTAGTATTAAATCCTTATATGAAAAATTTTCGTGCAAGAATGGGAAGAATGAATAAAAAGGGAGTGAAAAGGAGGAAAGCATTACAGAAGGATTACACCATTCAATTCTCTCTCTCTCCACTTTCTCAAATTATCTGCAGTCAAGGTTTTTCTAAGTGATGTCGTCCAACTGGAGAAAGAAATCTTTGGTAGCACCTTACTTTTCCAAATACACTTCCAAGGAAGTATAATTTTGACTTGACAAAACCTTGTACAGTGATCACATAGTAAACTTCCTAGTACTTGTCTTCATCCAATCATGAGTAGCTCTACTAAAACAATCATTCCATTTTGAAGAACTACTAGAACAATCTAACAACTCATATTTCAAATAATCTTCCTTAAAGACTACCCTTCCTAATGTACCTCCATAACTATTTCCTAAGGAGTGCCTTATTCAAAATCCTCATATTTCAAATTCTCACTCCTCCACTAGAAATTGTTGTACATACCTTATTCAATTTGACCTGGTGAAATTTAGTCTCCTCTCCAATTCCTCCCCACGAAAAAGCTCAAAATGTATACTCAATTTGATTAGCCACACTTGCAGCAATGGAAAAATAGATTAAAAAGAAAATAAGTGGGTAGATTAGAAAGTGTACTCCTAATAAGAGCGGTTCTTCACCCTTTTGACAAGTACAACATTTTCCATCCAATCAATCTCCTCTCAATTTTCTCCGCGATCCCATCCCAAATAGTCTTAGGCTTGAAAGTGACCTCGAGTAGAAGGCCCAAGTATTTCATAGGTGAAGAAGCTACCTCCAACCCAAAATACTTCCCAACTTTCTAATGTTCCTTACCTTGCCCATTGACACCATCTCAGACTTCCCATGGTTCACCTTGAGACCAGAAACAACTTTAAAAGAAATCAAAAGAGACTTCATTGCCAAACTGTGACCCGAGTCTATATCACAAAATAGTAATGTGTAATCTGCAAAAAGAAGATGGAAGACATTAATAAAATCATTGTTAGTGATTCCCACCAAAAAGCTAGATAGAAATCTAGCACTAACGCCTCCAGTATTCAACTAAGCACATCCATAACATTCACAAAGAGAAAAGGGGATAATGGGTCTCCACTTGTCTCAAACCACATGTACTATTAAAAAACCAGCAAGGATACTACTAATCATAACAAAAAACCAAACCGTAGTTACACAATGTTTAATCCATATACACCATCTCTTCCAAATCCACATCTCTCAAGTAAGTAAAAAAGAAAATCCCAATTCACATTGTCATAAGCCTTCTCCATATCCAGCTTACATAAAATACCTGACACTCTCATTCTCAATCTACTCTCCAAACATTCATTTGCAATAACAACCGAATCAAGAATTTGTTGCCCTTAACAAAAACACTTTCTGGTTTTTGAAATAATCTTCTCCATAACCGTACTCAAACAATTAGCAAGTATCTTATAAATAATCTTGTACTGCCATTTACAAGGCTAAGGGGATGAAAATCCTCGACATCCGTCACCCTACCCTTTGAATTAGTGCTAAGAATGTTATTTTAAGTTATTTCTCAAACATTTTTTATAAGAAAAGAATTCATGAAAAACACTCATAATCTCTCTCTTCACAATATGCCAACAATCCTGAAACAACGTCATAGAGAAACCATCTGGCCCAGGGGCTTTGTCTCTAGCCATCCCTCTAACTACATGGTGCACCTCACCCTCCTCAAATAGTTTCTCCAATAAACTTGAACTCGGAATATCAATAGTCTTAAAAACTAGCCCATCAAGTTTTGGCCTCCACAAATGTTGTTCCGAGAGAAGTGTTTCATAACGATAAACCACATGATTCTTGATATCAAAGTGATCAACAATAACATGCCATTCATAATGGAGCATCTCAATAGCATTATTCCTACGATGAGAATTAATGCCCGATGAAAAAACGTTGTGCATTGATCTCCTTTTCTCAACCAGAGAGCCCGAGATTTTTGCATTATCAAAACTCCCTCCATCAAAATTAGCTTTTCAAGTTCAGTAGTCACTAAACTTTTCCTACTCAACTCCTCCTCCGATAAAACCCTTGGCCCTCTCTTCCAACCTATGCAACTCCCAAAAGAGGAACTTTGTTTGACTTTCGGCATTGCCAAAAACTTCCACATTCTACTTTTTCAAATCATTCTTTAAAGTTTTAAGCTTATTTGCCAATATAAAACTCTGGGTACCAATAAACTAGTAAGAAGACCACTATTGTCTCACCATATCCATAAAACCTTAAGCTTTTAACCACATATTTTCAAACTTGAGATACATACGACCCCATGAATACCCCTATAGTCCATAATGATAGGAAAATGATCCGAACAAATCCAATACATTCTTTTTTGGCAGCACTCTGTAAAATGAGCCTCCCAAGAAGGGAAAATAAGAAATTTGTCCTACCTCATCCAAACTCGATTGTTAAACCAAGTGAAAGCATCCCCCCACCAGAGGCAAGCCCAATAACTCCATATCAAAAATAAAATAAGTTTACCATAGCCGGACATAACCGAGACTCTCCTAACATCTCACTCAGAAATTGAGTAATGTTGAAATCCCCTCCAATACATCATGGCAATCTCATCCCACATAAGCCTTCTACTACCATTCAAATTAGGCACATAAAGGCCGACAAAGCCCACTCAAACCCATCTTCCACATTCTTGAAAAACAAAGCCACCGAATATTCCCCAATACACTCCTCTAAAAGCTTCAGAAGCCTCTGGTCCCCACATCACACAACGATCCACCAGAGGCCCCCTCAGAGCCAAGGAATTCTCATCCCACATAAGGCAGCCTCATAAACTTTTGATGTTTCTCCTATCAACCAACTGCAACTTTGTTTCCTGAAAGCAAAAAACATCAACCTTCCATTGGTAAGTAAATTTTTAACATGGACGCGCTTGTTATGGTTGTTTAGCCCCTAACAATACAGAAAAGAATTTTAGGCATCATAAAGTAAGATTTGAAGCCCTCACCTTACTCCTTCCTCGACTTACACTCCCTTTTGGTGTATAATTTACTAATTAGTTAAGTATCTTCAATTCTCTTTCTTTTTTCAATGATAATTTTGCAGAAGAAAGACGGTCCACTTTAATGGCAATAAGGCCTTAAATGGATCTTCAAATCCCTCATAGTAATACCCCAAGCACTCCTAAATTTATTGGACTTTCTCAAGCACCCATTTTGGAGAGTGCCCAGGCATACTCACATCTGAGAGCAAAGTACATAACGGATAGGATCATAACCCACCTTCTCTATTTCGATAGGATTACAATCCATACTCTCCATAACCTTTATAATCAACTGCATCTCAGTAAGCACCTAGTCATCCCCCAAAAGCTTTAAATCATCCCCCGCCATCAAACTAAAATCAAAATCCTTCTCCCACACAACAACACCACACCCAGAAATGCACTCTAAGCTTCCCTTTAGATTTTTGAGTGTAGAGTGAGGAAAGGTGTAATAACCTTGCCCAAACCCAAGCACAAATTAATTTATAAGCCCAGGCCCGATCTGCCCAAACCCTACAATTTTTTTTTCTCCTTCTTTTTCCCTTCTTCTGTTTCTCCCCCTTATTTCCTCGCAACCCCCTTCCCCACACATCCCAACCCTCCTTCCCTCTCTTTGATTGCCAATTGTTGCCGATAGACTGTGGTGCCACCGATAAGCCTTATGTCTGTCACTCTCGTGTTCTCTCTATCTCTCTGTCTCTCTCCCTCTAACTCTCTGTTAATCTCTCTCTCGTGTTGTCGGTTTCATTCTCTACATCACTACCGTGTAGTGGCCACCTCTGAAAGGCCTATACGCCACCCAGTCCTGCCGTACCAAGCTCTGGTACGATGTTTTCTCTCTTATTTTTAGGTTGCGATTGATAGAGGCCACTAGAGTAAACATGTGTCTCTTGCCGCCAAGGTATTTTCTCTCTTCTAATTCATTTGATTTTTGTTTTGTCCGCAATGCATTATTCCACCATTTGAAATCGATTTTGACATTTCCCTTGTGTCAAAGGGTATTGCAAATGCTGCTAGGCAGTGCCTTTCATTCTCGAATCCAATAGACCATTGTGACATCATCCAGGTAAGGTACCCTAAACGTTAATTCAGCAAATCATACTTGTAACACCCGAACATAGAATTTTTATGGTTGAACTACAGAATTATTTATTTATTTATTTATTTGGGGATCTTGACCCTTTTTTTAAATCTTGGAAAAACTATCGGTTCATGAGCAATTTCTCAACTGCATGTCTCTGTGGTATTTTATCCACTCCTTGCACACGCACGACTCTATTTCCATCCGCACACACATCTCTGACTCTATTTTCATCCGCACGCATGTCTCCCTCAACTCTCTAGGGTTTTCACATCACATATATATACGCACACATTAGCCATGTATAGAGAACTGCCTTTGTTACATTCGCTGCCACCGCTAGCCACTCCTCCCCACACAAACAGCAACCACGACTCCTCCACAGCACAAACCATTTCCACCGTGCACCGCCTAGAACTCTCACTGTCGCCATACAAAAATTGATGCAACGCACGCATAACTCCATCTTGTTCACTACCTTTCCGCATTCTCGGCTCTATGATCGTCAACTTTGCCACCATAAACCTCCACCGCAAACCACCAACACCGAAAGATAGCCACTGCAGAACACTCCTCTGCCTTGGTCACGTAAACCTACCCCAAGCCATGCAGCACCCCTAACCGCAGGCCAAGCCGTAACGCAACATGGTTTGATTCTCCATGACGCCGCTGCCCTGCCACACAAACTCACAGACAGCAACTCCTCCTTGCAAACAGCGCACAACCCTCAAGGCTGTCCTCGCCACCACGGAAAGCCAACCACTGTCGCCTAGCCGTTGAAGGAGGAACACACATGGCATACTCTGTTTTCCCACTCTCGAAACAAAGCAATCCTTGCTCAAGCCGTTCCACTGATCTCCTCCGCCGACCTCTCCCTCTCCCTGTGCCCCTCGATTTTTCAGCCACATTACATGACGGAAGCCACCGCATGAAGCTCCTAACCAGTCGCACGCCTTCTCACAGTCCCACGGTGAGCTCTCTCCCCCTTCCGCACGCCATACTCTCTCCGTCTCTCACTCATACATTCACCACATTTCTCTCTCTCACTCTTTCTCGCTTCTAGTGCTCCGCCGAGATCACCACCACTATGTCGCTAAGCTTCTAGCCCCTCGCTGCATCACATGCTGCCGCGTGATTTCCTCCGTGAGTAAGCCCCTGCCATGCAACTTATTTGTTTTACGTAGGTTTTTGTTGGTTTTCAAAGAATTGAAAGAAATTACATTAGTGCCCTTTTACTACATGTTATATTAATGTGCTGTTAAATTTTTATTATGTATTAGTACACTCTTATATAATTATGATTACAAAAATCACTTAACTATTTTAACATGTTATTAAGTAAAGATTTATTTTAAGAGTAAACAATATTGGAGTAATGTTTTTTTTACACTTTAGATATGATTTAGTCTATTTAAAAATAGTTATGGTTTATTTTAAAATATTTTGGGATAATTAAATTATCTAGTATTAAACTTTATAGTTTGTTTTCAATAATGAATAGGTCAAACTTTTAAATGTTTTAGTCATAGTTATTAAATCAACATTGATGACTTTAGAAAGTGATGATTTGTAATTTTAGGTTTTGAGGAATTAAATAGGTTGTTTAGAAGCTTAGGATTAAATATTGAAATACGTTATTAATTGGAAATTTACGAGAATTACTTGGTTATTTTATAGGTGACATTTAATTATTGTTCAACATTTTTTTAGGAAAATTCCAAAAAAGCTAAGAAGTCTATGTAAGCGGGGTTCCTATGCTAGACTTTGCATTAAAATAAAATGAGTTGAGGTTGAGTTTTGAAAAATATACATATTTGGTTATGAAAATAAATTTGAACTACCTCAGTTATTTGTTTTGCATTACTCATGAGATTCTATTTAAGAAGAAGATATTTTCTGTCATGACTGGTGTAAACATGAACTTATTTTTTAATTCTGTTTCTGAACTTTGAAAAAGAGAGCGAATATGAAATTTTTTGCATAAATTATATTGTGATATGATTTTGTTCTGTTCTGAAGATGTTCTGTACTCTGCTATGATTTGATTTGATTTCTGAAAACCTCTGGCATAACATTCTATTTCTATTTCTGTTTCGTTCTGACCTTACTACGGGTGTAAAACTGTGGCCTCTGTTAGGGTTGGTACTAACTTTTCTGTTTCTAGTGCACCAATTTTGGAAACAAGGTGGTTTTCTGTGTGGTCTTTCCTATGTGCACACTCGAGGCTCCGAGAATGAATAAGGGGAAGATTCACATTCTGTTTCTGTTCGGTTAGCTACCATGGGGGTTAAACATGGTATTTGTTCTGATATAATAAGATAAGATGGGATGTTTCAGTTTATGCTATGCCAAAGGCATTTTGATTATGAATATTTTTGAACTTTCGCTCTGATATTTTTGATAACATGCTCTGACGCTGTATTTTGAAAACAATATTCTGATTCTGCATTTTGAAAGAAAATATTTTGTTCTGCATTCTGAACTCTATAAATCCTCATGTTTACACACTAGTATATGTCCTCTGCTTACTGAGTTGTTGATAACTCAACCCTTATCTCCTTATATTTTTCAGCTAATTTTGATGGTTCAGCTGGAGAACAAGAGTAGGAAGTTTTAGTAAGGTGTGATGATCGTAGTGGAATAAGTGCCTGAGGGTACAAGTGCTTATTTGAGAGTCGTAGTTAGTAAACTAATTTATTTTTCGGGTATTTTGACTTGATGAGTTAAGGATATTTTCAAGTTTTTGGAGAATTTCTAATTTATGTTAGTGAGAATTTCTTTATTGTCCCCCTAAAGGAACTTAGATATTTGGATTGATAAAATGGATTAATATTTTATGGGATTTTATGGATTTTATAGTTTTGTTATTTAAGTTGATATTAGGCATTAAGAGCTAACTCTCCGGACCTCCGGGAACAGGGCTTTACAGTTGGTATCAGAGCTAGGTTTGAGATTCTGCATACTACAATGAGGTGATTGATGAGAGTTAAGGTTTTAGAATTTTGTACGCACTGGATCATGATGTTGAGGAAATAATTTTTAGAGTTGTGGTGTAGACATTTGTGGACTGTAGGAGGTGATTTTTATCGGTACTTAGGGTATTAAAAGTTTCAAGCATTAGGCAAGATATCTTATGGAATTTGAAGTGTAGGATTTTTATAGATCTTCTGAGATGGTCTTGTTGATTGAGGTTCGTTTTGGTTTTGTAGACTGCATATAAGACTTTTGACAGGATTGAAGGTTTAGAGTCTGGAGTTATATAGTTACTACTGTTGAGTGTACATTTATATATATATATATATATATATATATATTTGTTATACTATTATCACCATTTGCTTGTTTTGTACAAACCCTTTATTCTTTTAATGTTTTTTTTAATAATCCAAGTTGTCAGGATGCCACCTCGTCGTCGGGAAAGAACTGTATCAGGTATGAATGCGACAAATGATGAATGGGGATGCACCATAGAACAGTTTAATCGAATGCATCCTCCCACATTCAATGGTTGGGGCGATACAACCTTAGCAAAAGACTGGATCCAAGATATTGAGGAGATACTCCACGTTATAAACTGTACGGATGAACAGAAGGTTCTATACTCTGCTTTCAAACTAACGGGAGAAGAAAAAAGATGGTGGATTTCTGAGAGAACTATCAGAGAAGCGGAAGGGACGGTAATAGTCCATTGGCTGCACTTCAAGTAGATTTTTCTGTAATTCTTTTTTCCAACCTCAGTCTGAGACGACAAGGCTATGGAGTTCACTAATTTGGTATAGCGAGCTATGACAGTACACCGGTACGTAGCTAGATTTATCGAGTTATCACATTTTGCTGCATATTTGATCCCTAATGAGGAGAAGAAGGCTCATAAGTTTGAATGGAGGTTGAATGAAAAGATTTACGAACGAATTGTGGGCTTTCAAATTTGGAACTTTTCAGAGTTGGTGAATAAGGCCACAGTATTTGAGCGGAGCCTTCAAAGAAGCGCAGCACTGCTGGAACAGGGTAAGAGGACTGCGCCACAGGGGTCTCAATCCATTTGGAAACAAATTGGTTTTTTGCGTGGTCTTTCCTATGTGCACACTCGGAACTCCGAGAATGAATAAGGGGAAGATTCACATTCTGTTTCTACTCGGTTAGCTACCGGGGCTTGCACAACCCTACCTCGGGGGTTAAACATGGTATTTGTTCTGATATAATAAGATAAGATGTGATGTTTCAGTTTATGCTATGCCAAAGGGATTTTGATTATGAATATTTTTGAACTTTTGCTCTGATATTTTTGATAACATGCTCTGACGCTGTATTTTGAAAACAATATTCTGATTCTGCATTTTGAACTCTATAAATTCCCATGTTTATACACTAGTATATGTCCTCTACTTACTGATTTGTTTATAACTCACCCCTTATCTCCTTATATTTTTCAGATAATTTTGATGGTTCAGCTGAAGAACAAGAGTAGGAAGTTTTAGCAAGATGTCATGATCATAGTGGAATAAGTGTCTGAGGGTACAAGTGCTTATGGAGAGTCATAGTTTGTAAACTTATTTATTTTTTGGGTATTTTGACTTGATGAGTTAAGGATATTTTCAAGTTTTTGGAGAATTTCTATTTTATCTTAGTGAGAATTTCTTTATTGTCTCCTAGAGGAACTTAGATATTTGGATTGATTAAATGGATTAATATTGTATGGGATCTTCTAGATTTTATAGTTCTGTTATTTAAGTTGATATTAGGCATTAAGAGCTAACTATCTAGACCTCCGAGAACGGGGCGTACCAGTACTCTTATTTTTCCTGACTTGTATGTTTAGTGCTTACTGGGAGTTGAGTTGTCCCTATTGCATGTTAGAACCTATAAATTTTGGTGAGTCTCCTATTTGAAAAGTCATGAATGGAGGATGGGACGAACATAAAATGTGGGTTGGTGTTCCAATGTGTAGGGAGTAGCAAGTTTTGGGTATTAAGCCGGGTCATTATAAACCCAAGGCACTATGTTGGACTATTTTGGTTGATGGGCTATTTATGGACTCATTAAGCTGTAGTCGGGAATTAGAATTTTATTAGTTAGAATGGTGTTGTGTTAGTGTGAGTTACTAATATTAGTGGTATTTCTGGATTAGGTCGTGACACTGCTATCATTTGAGTTCAAAGCTTAGATAGTAAATTGCAAAAGTCGAGTAAGCAGTGTTTCTCTGCTAGACTTCGCCTAAAATTGACTGAGGTTGATTTAATGAAAACCTACATATTTTGTAATGAAAACAACCTAGGTTATTTTCCACTTTGAAATGACATTTTATCATGACTGGTGTAAACATGAGCAAAGTTGTGTCCTCTGATTCTCTACTACATAAACTATGAATATGAAATCTAAAATATTATTCCAATTATATGATATTATTTTATTAGTATACAATTCCTATTATTGCATTATATATGGAAATCTTAAGGCATAAAATTAAGTTCTGTTTTGGTTACAGGCCCGATTTATAAATTTGGCTTCTAATATCTAACCTTGCCGCGGGTATAAAATTGTGGTCTCTGATGTCCGACCTTGCCCCGGGTGTAAAATAATGGCCTCTGATGTCTAACCTCACCACAGGTGTCAAATTGTGTCCTCTGATTTCTGAGTGCAATCACTTTGCTAACTTGGTGATTTATGTTCTGCTTGGCTTTCCGTAGAATGCACAACCCTACCACGAGGGTAAACATGGCCTCTATTCTGTTTTTTATGTTGTTCAATATGCTTGTGCCGAAGGTCCTTTTGTGTGTATGTGTGTGTGTGCGTGTGTGTGTGTATATATATACACACGATTGTGATGCCCCCAGAATCTTCTGTAGGTCCTCAAAGAGTTTTAGCACTTCACACATAAAGTTCTTGGCTGACTCAAGCCATTCTACTAGTGTTGGCTCACTGAGCGCTTAGGGTTCTTCGGGGCTTCTTTCTCCTTTGGGGCATCCTCATGTTTGCTTTTTCTCATCGTCTATTCTTATCACAACTTCTACTATTTCTAAGGGAATGGTAGTGAAATCTACCATGGTGAGATTTCAAACAATCTCAGCAAGTTAAATCAATAACATACAAGAAGATAATATAAGTATGTGAAGGCAAACCATGAATATGAATGCATGAGGATGGACATGAACTTGACTAAAAACTCGTTTCTTTCTTGTACGTGTTCTTTTTCAAACATTGACCTAGTAAACATGTGACCCTTGCCATGCCTGAAAACCCCTTTCTCTTCCTTCATCCACTTTTAGGTCTACATACAATGAATCTAGCCGAGGGATATGGCACAATTGCCATGTGGCATGTGGCTCCTCAAAATGGAAGCTTTTATGGCTTATTCCCTTCTTGAAAAATCAAAAGTCTCATTATGCATGTGTGTTAAATGGCACTTCCTTCCCTATGGCCAAAAATGGCCTTTCCCTTCCTTCTTACAAGTTTCTTCTAGAAGTTTGGTTGCATGCTTGCCAAGTGGCAACTTTTCTTGTCAAAATAGAAACCCTTTAAATGATTAGGGCTTAGGGAAACTCAAGGATCTCTTCTTGCATTGGGCCCCTCTTCCAATAACCAAAACCCTAATTGGATTCTCCTCCAAACCCTAAATCCTCTTGGCCGAACCTTACTAATCCTTTGGGCTTTTTTTTTTGTAGGCTTGGGCGCCTATCCTATTGGCAATAAGGTAAGGTCTGAGTCATTTACTAGGTTCCCATCTTCACAATCCATCAAAATCCTAATTGGACTAAGGCAAAAAAATAAAAGTAACAGGTGAGGACTTGGCTAAGTCCGGGTTATCACACCGATCACTGAATTAAGATGCTTATGGAAAATCCCTACTATTTTGATAATTGGTTGTCTTATGCATTCTGTAAATGGTTTATGTTACACACTGGTATAGGATCGCTGCTTCTTGAGTTGTTGATAACTCGCACATTTATTGCTAATATTTCTTTCCATATGACTCTAAGGTACCAGTTGAAGATCAGGAATAGGATGCATGGGTGAGACAAGTTAAGCATAGAGGAATAAGTGCTTGAGAAGTAAAAGTGGGTTAATAGCTCTGAATAAGTGCCAAAGGGTACAAGAGACCATTGGAATACCTTACCGATTGTTTTTTTTTTTTTGGCTTACTGATTAAGGAAATGTTTTTTAATGAGTTTGTAATTTTTTAAAAATGTTTAAGGGTTTTAAAAAAATGTGTGAAAAAAAAAAGCAAAAATAAAAAAAATTTGCCTTGTCGATGTGAATTCTCAGTGCTCGGTGGCTCTAGCAACCCCCCTTTGAGTTAATGGTACAAGTTTTTAGACTTGTGGTGTGAAACCCAAGATTTTTGTGTGTTTTTTCTTTAAGAGAAACAAAATTGAGCCTAAGTGGTTGTGTGTGGTTTTATTTATCTATTGTGAGTGTTGGGTCGAATTTTAGGCCTAAGAGAGAGAGATTTTGGGCCGAACCTGTGTCATTGTAACCCCAGTCCCTCCCCCACTTGAAAAGATGCCGTTTTGGAGTCGAAGGATAAAACCCTAATTTTCTTCTTCCCTTCCCCTGTGCCGCACGACCCTTCCTTTCCCTTTCTTTTCTTTTGCTTTTTCCTTCTTCTTCCTCCTCCCACCTGCAAACCCGTGAGCCATATGCCTTCCTCGTGACCTGCAGCGCCGATCCCTACCACCACCACCTCGGCTCCATGTGTTCGTCGGTTAGAACTCCTCTCCTTCCAATTCCTCCACCGTGCACTTTGCCCAGCCCACGCCCTTCAGGACCTACAACCGATGAGGCCATGGCAGCTGCTCGCTGCCACTACCCTCCACTCGTCACAAGCCACACATGCAATGCTCGTGAAGCCCACACCGTCCCCCACCACCAATCACAACAACAGCTGCGAAAGCTGACCCCCAACCCTCAACCTATCTTCTCTTCTTAATCTTATCTTCTCTATCCATTTACCTACAAATTTAAGGAATACTCAAACCTAGTAAATCACTCTCGGAGTTCAACAGAAAACATTATGCAGCAGCAACACAGTAATTTAAAATGTGAAATGAGAATTTACTTCAATCTAGCCTTTCTTTCCAACGTTGGACGAATCTTTTGCAGCAAAGGCCAGATCTCCAATCAAAAATCAACCACCACTATCAACTGGGGTTTAGGATCATGTAAAAGCAAGTTTTACATGTTTGGGCATTTGCGATTTCTAGCATCTAGGAGGGGGGCTTCAAGAGCGTCGCGGGGGCGGATAGGGGGGCTTCGAGGTTTCTGGTATCCGAGAGGGTCACGGGGTAGCAGAAGGGGGTGGTTTTCTTGTTTCCATGCGAGAGGGGGGCGAGAGGTGGGTGAGGGGACGAATGGCTCTGGAGATCTCAGTGTGAGTGTAACACCAAGCCCAAGCCGTAGAAACCCTAAATTTTTTTCTTTTATTTTTCTTTGTTTTATTTTTCCCTCCTTCCCACGTATCACCATACATGCTTCACCGTAAGCCCCATGCATGATATCAAAGACCAACCCCTCACCCCCACATTCACCACCCCAGTAGCATGAGGACTCTCTCTCCCACATCCAAAACTCCACCGAGCCACAACCGCCATCCTCCATCTCACGGAACCACCTCCTTGTGAACCAACATGACGACCCAAGTTGCTACACAATGAGACCATCACAAACTCAATGTAAACCATCACCACCGAGGCTCTGTGCTAAGCAAGGAAAACAGAGGACAGTTTCCCCATAAACTGAGAGTCACTCCCCTCTGCCTGCAGTAGTGTTTATACGATAGACGTTGAAGCTATTCTGCACCACAGCACCTTCACTAGCCGTCGTCATCCTCCCTCCCATGCTCAACCTCTTCGAGTGCTAACCCACGATGTTGGCTTGAAAGCCAAATCGGCAGGAAACCACTTATGACCAAGCAGTCAAGCCTAGCACATGCGGACTACACCACTGTATCCTATAATCAAGCATCATTGCACCACTGCTTCATGCCGACAGCCACCCTAAAAGCCAAAGCTCCTTCATGTGGCTACCACCCCTCCCTTCAGCCACCAAGGTTGCACCACACGACAACCCTTGTATCATAAAACCATACCCACTTCTAGACCAAAACAACCCCTATTGTAGCCCCCTGAAATAGAGCAACAATAGCCTAGCCCTCAACCCCTTTTTAGTGCCACCAGTCACAACAAGGAAATAGAGCGGCGTCAATTAGTAGAGCCCCAGAAAATGCAGGTCGTGCTACCCTAGGTCTGCCGTTTTCCTCATAGTAAGCCACCGGCACCCTCTCCATTTCTTCCTCTCTCGGTACTCTCTCTCTCTCTCTCTCTCTCTCTCTCTCTCTCTCTCTCTCTCTCCCACCGCCTAGTCAACCACCTCCCACCTCGCGGACCACCCACGACAATTGCCTAGTCCCTTGCTCCTCCGCATGCCTCCTTCCTTCTTGGTATGCCTCAGCTGTATCACCCCCTCTGTGTTTACTTTGTTTTCAAATAGAAAGTGGTTTTTTGTTGTTTTCCCATAAGTCTTAACATGAAGTATGAGTAGTTTTGATGAAATTACACTTATGCCCTTTGAGTTATAAGCTATAGTGTATTTATAATTTTGGATGTGAGTTTTCGCGTGGGTCTCAATAGCTTACCAAAAAACTTGTAAATATTTTTTAAGTGGACCTACTCTCACTTTTTTATAGTCCAAAAATTATATTTTTCATAAATATCATAGAATTAATGCATGAGTCAGAGTGGTTAGCAATATCGATAAAACTGGAGAAGTGATGGTATTTTTGGGTTATGATAATTTTTGGGTTTTGAAGTATGAAAATAGGTTAATTTAGCATTTTAGGTTTAAATATAGAAATATGTGGTTGTTTGGAAATTTATGGAAGTTACGTGACTATTTGTTATAGGTGATTGATTTTTTGTTCAGCTCTATTGTGAAGAAATTCTGAGAAATTAAAATTCCAGGTAAGCGGGGTTCATACACTAACTTTGCATAAAAGAAATGAAATGAGGTTGACTTTGTTACGTGACTATTTGTTATAGGTGATGATTGATTTTCTTTTCCGTTGGCACTGTTGTGATAAAATTCAGAGAAATTAAAAAGTCCAGGTAAGCGGGATTCTTATGCTAGACTTTGCATAAAAATAAAAAGGACTGAGGTTGATTTTTGAAAAGTATGCATGTTTTGTAATGAAAAGAAATTTGAACTACCTTAGTTATTTGTTCAAAGTCAATCTCATTTCATTTCTTTAATGCAAAACTAGTATATGAACCCCACTTACCTGAACTTCTTAATCTTTCGAATATTTCCTCAACAATGCCGAACAAATATTAATCGTCACCTATAAATAATCACATAATACTCGTAAATTTTCAATCGAACACGTATTTCAATATTTAAGCATGACCTTCTAAAATAACCTATTTTAGTTCCTCAAAACCTAAAATTCTCATAATCCCAAAATATATCATCACTTTCTAAGATTATCAATATCCATTTAAAAAGCTAACTTATTTACTATTGAAGTGTAACTATAAAATCAGTCACTAGATAATTATATAATTATACCAAAATATTTTAAATTATACAACGACAGTATAATAAACTAGATCATAATAAACTACAATATTATCGATTATTCTTTCAAAAGAAATAACAAATTTAAAACATTTTATAAACATTTTTTACTAATATAAATAAGGTGAAACTCTCATAACATTAACATTAAAAAACTTATCTGAAATCATACTGAAACCCATCATAAAATCAACCCAACGAAAAATATGAACTCAAGCCACCTTATGATTTGGCTTGTACTTAAAGGGCAAACTTGTAATATCATAAAACTAACTAAGTTAGGTTTTATTTTCTTCTTCTTTGTTTGCAGGGAAATAAACCTACACTAGATCGTTTACTTTTTAAAGAAATCTTTACTTTAAAAACAATTTAAAATACTATAAATGTAAATAAAATCGAGTCCACTAGTACCTGTAAAGTTTAAAAATAGATTAATACTCAAAGGGTAACCAAGTACTTTCGGTAATAAACATATTCATGACCAACTTACACTAAGCTTCTATAGAACTCTGCTGTATGAAAACATATTTGTGAAACAACAGTTCGCGAGGTGGAGGCTCACTGAGAGATGGAGAGCATGACGAGAGGTGAGCTGGGCTATGGACGGCGGCTGTTAGGGCGTTGGCGGGGCACTGAATGGGATAGAAAATAATGAGAGAGAGAGAGTGATGAGCGAGAAAGAGAGAAAGGAGAGTGAGAGATGCGCGAGAGAGAAACATAGAGGGAGATTACCGTGAGGCAGCGAGGCTGAGGTGGCGTGCGGCGGATTGGGGGTGACGGGAAAATTTTGCCGGCGGTTTCTGTGGGGTCTCAATGTGATGGAGTTCTTAGTGAGGGTGGTGACTGTGTCTTACAGTGGGGAAAAACCTCCCCAATTTCGGCGTGGTGCAACAGAGCACACTCATCCAAGGTTTCGATGGCTGGTACAGTGGTGGTCAGAGAAAGGAGATTGCAACACGGTGGCTTAAAGCTGTTGAAAGTGCATGGGGTGGCTGATTCATAGGAAACGTCGAAGGAAGAGTTTTGCTTTGGGGTGGCTTACGGTGGTTGCATGTGCGACTCTTGTGAAGAGTGCAACGAGGCTGCTTCCGACAGTGAAGTCTTGATGTCCGGTGCCGTCTGTTGCTGATGATGGTGCATGAGAGTGGAGGACAAGCATGCAGGGAGGCTGGCAGGTGTTGTAGCAGTGCGTGAAGACCCAAGTAACGATGACTACATGTAGGTTTGCAGTGAAATGAGAGAAACTTTGAGGGAGAGAACCGAGAGCTTGAGAGATAGGATAGAAAGAGTTTGTTGGGATAGAACTTAAAAGGGAGAAAAAAAAATAATTACAGAGGCGTGGGGAGGTGGTACTCGAGGTGGAGAGGGATTCGGAGGTGTGAAAAAAAACTGAATGGAAAGAGATAAGAGAAGTAACCATCAAGGTCAAGAAAAGAAAAACAAAAAAAAAATTGAAAGGGAGAAAGTTACCCAAAACGACATCGATTTCTCTTGAAGGCTTACAAGTACCACAAGCAAAGCCTAAATATTTATCCGCTACAACCATTCCCTGCCTACCTCAATCATCTATCATTTTGCCGAACTTAATATTTCAAATTCTAACTCTCCAATATTGTCGATCATATTCTCCCATATTTCCCCTAGCCATACAGGTTCGTGCACACTGCAATTTCAAGTCTAAAATATAAACCTCAATAATGCAATGAAAGACCAAAATAATAATTCCAAACTCTCCACATAATCTATGAACCTCAAACAAATAATGAAATAAACTCTCAAACTATAATATCACGAAAACCACGCATCCGTTGGGCACTCTAACAACTTGTAGTCATAAACACATTGTAACTCACTCATGAAGCTCTAAAATTAGCTAAACCCCACATTTAACCAGTCCATACATTTTTAACTCACCAGAGTCAAATTCATAAATTATACCAACATGATTGTACCCTCTAAAATCTCAATATCACAAATCTAAGCCTCAAGTTCCTAACCAAAGCTCTTTCCAAGAAGTCAACCTGAAGTCTAAACCTTAAATCTAGTCAGAATCATTTACTACAGTCCACAGAATTACGCCTACCATAATTAAAATCTCGAATGTCTTAAAAATCGTTTTCCTAAAACATGCAAAAATCTAAAATCTTGGATTTCATGGGACATATTTCATCGGTCCACAAGTGCTAATATGTCATCAAAATTCGTATTCGGGTGTCCGCAAAATTCTAAGACCATCAAAATCACCTTTAAAAAATTTGCAGCATCTCTAAAGCTCAGATTTCAAAAAAAAAAATCAATCCATAAAATCTACAGAATCTCAAACTTTAAATATAATCACACTCCTCATTATAGTCTATAGAATCTCACACCTTGAATTTCATCACACTCATTTATGCTCTTGAACACTCTCTTTCATTTTTAGTCACGTTCAGATCCAAAATGTTTCATAACTGACGACGAGGTGGGATCTAGAAAACTTGCATTTTAATAAACATTTCAAAATATAGAGTTCATATAAACATATGCAAATGGTTTTAACCACAAAATGAATATGTATAAAATATTTTAAATTTATAAAAACACCTATATATATAAATGTACACGCAACCGCAGTAACGATATATTTTTAAAATCTAAACCTTCAATCTTATCCAAGTCAATTTGTAAAGTCCACATCAAGAGTCTACAGAAATTAAAATCTCAATAGTCATGAAATCAGTTCTAAAAATCTACAAAATCCAACACCTCAAATTCCATAAAACATCTTTCCTAAAGCCTAAAGATTCAAATGCCTCTAATACCAACAAGATTTTTCCTTGCAGTCCGCAAAATTCTAAACATCAAAACTGAAAATTATTTCCTAAAGTTCCTAATAAACCCAAAACCCCATATACTATAGTCTATAGAACTTCAAACCTGTATTTCGGTCAAACTTATGTCAACTACAAAATCTAAACTTAAATCATATCCAAGTCATGTCCTACACCTTACAAAATTAGCTTACCGGATCTAAAACCTGAAATATTATAAAAATCATTTCATAGAATCTACAAAATCTAAATAATCAAATTTCTATACCTCCAATCTGAAATTACTTCTTAAAACCCACAGATATGTAAACCTCATATGTTTATAGTCGGCAGAACCTCAAACCTCCAATTTCATCAAACTCCTTATTATAGTATGCAGAATCTCAAACATGTCTCTGATACCAACTGTAACGCCCCAGTCCCGCAGGAGTCGAAGGGTTACTTCCTATCACTAACACTCACATTTCAACAATATAATTAGACTTCAAATTCTCAATATCATAAAGACATTTCGATCCAAACTAATTTCCTCAATATAACCAATTTTTCAAAATACCAAGTCATCATAACACAATTACATTTCATAATAAATATCGCCAATACCCATCAAAAACTTTCTATACTTAGTCCACTACTCTTAAATCATCTTACCCAAAGCTTCAAAATCTTGATCCCCAGCTAAAATATCCAAAATCATCTGAAAATTATTGTGGAGATAAGGGGTGAGTTATCAACAACTTAGCAAGCAGAGAGCATATACTAGCATGTAAACATGAGCATTTATAACGTTCAATATGCAGAACAAAACATTTTCTTTCAGAATGCAGAAACAACTTATTTACTTTTGGAATGCATAAATAAAACTTGGTACAAAACATCAAAGCGAAATTTTCAAAAAAATAAACTTATTCCCAAAAAGAAATTACATTAGCATATCCAAACTGAAACATTATATTCATATCATCTCATAGCATCACATCGAGAAAAATACCATGTTTAACCCCTGTGGTAGGGTTATAAACCACCATTATACCTGTGGCTGGGCCGTATACCATGTTTCACCCCGTGGTAGGATTATAAACCACCATTATACCCATGGTTGGGCCGTATACTATGTTTCACCCCCGTGGTAGGGTTATAAACCACCATTATACCATGCAACTAGGGATGTCGTGGGCTATGCAAGTGCTAAAACCTTAGATATCATCAAAAATCATATCCTGGAACTCGCAGAAATCACCGATCTTAAATCTCATCAAAATCACTTTTAAAGTATGTACCATCTCTAAACCTCAAACATCCTATTCAGTCCATAAAATCTGAGGAATCTCAAATCTCCAAAGTTTCGAACTCGACAACAACCAGCCATCCTGAGATCTTAACCTCAGTTAAACGTTCTAGGGAAAGAAAATAAAATATGTATAGAAAAAATATAAATACCAACTAAAATATTTAAAAAAAAAAGTTAAAATAAATAAATAAATCTATAAATCAATAAAATCTTGAACTTGTTTTAACCATTCTTAGTCATTTCTTTAATTAACTCATATAGTCTTTCCTACCATATACATATCATTTCTCTAGACTCCCTTACATCTTTAGAAACTAACCTCAAAAATCTAAACCTTAAATTAATATTATAAAGATTATCTCCTATAGTCCACAAAGTAAGCTTGTCGGATCTAAAATCCCTAAACCTAAAAATCTCAAAACTCAATCTTAAAGTCTGCAAAATATAAAACATTAAGTATCCACATAATCATCTCTTATTCTTTTAAAATTCTACTCCTCAAATCTGAAGTTTCTTCCTAAACCCACAGATATCAAAACCTCCAAGGTTTATAGTATGCAAAATTCAAACCTGTCTCAGATACCAACTGTAACGCTCCGATCCCAGAGGTCCGAAGAGTTAACTCTTAATACCTAAAATCAACTTAAATAGTACAACTATAAAATCCAGAAAAATCCAATAAAATATTAATCAATTTAATCAATCCAAATATCTAAGTTCCTCCATGGGGACAATAAAGAAAATCTCAATAACATATGTAACGCCCCGGTCCCGCACGGGTCGGAGAGTTACTTTTTAGCACTTAAACTCACATTCCAACAATATAAAAATAGACTCCAAATTCCCAATATCATTTAGAAAATTCGATTCAATCTAATTTCTTCAATATAACCAATTTTTCAAAATGTCAAGTCATCACAACACAATAAAATTTCTTAATAAAATACGACAATACTCATAAAAAACTTCTTATGCTTGAACCACTACACTTAAATCATCTCACCCAATGTCTCATAATCTTGATCATCAGCTGAACCATCATAATATCTGAAAAATATTGTGGAGATAAGGGGGTGAGTTATCAACAACTCAGTAAGCAGAGAGCATATACTAGCATGTAAACATGAGCATTTATAAAGTTCGGTATGCAGAACAAGACATTTACTTTCAGAATGCAAAAACAACAAATTTTCTTTTAGAATGCAGAAACAACATATTTTCTTTCAGAATGCATAAACAAAACTTGTTACAAAATATCGGGGCGAAATTTTCAGAAAAACAAACTTGTTCCCAAAAGAAAATCCATTGGCATTTCCAAACTGAAACATTATATAATCATATCATCTCTTAGCATCACATCGGGACAAATACCATGTTTAACCCTCATGGTAGGGTTATAAACAACCATTATACCCGTGGCTGGGCCGTATACTAGAAAACAGAACAGATATCATCGGAATCAGATCACCATCATATAAAGAATCAGAACTTCATGTCAAGGTTTTCAGATGACACATCATATCAAAACAAAATACTTAATAGCTTTAGATCACTTCACATGTTCGAGATAAACATCAAAATATTTTCATTTGTTCATAACAAAACTTTTAGATTTTCATATTCGCTCTTTTGCATAGTTCAGAAACAAAATACACAAAACTAGCTTATGTCTACACCAGTCATGACAAAAAAAACACTTTCTCTTATATTGAATTTATGCATATGCAGAATAAACATCTGAGGTCGTTTTTTAGATTTCTTTTCAAAAACAAACATGCCTATTTTCAAAGTCAACCTCATTTAAGTTCTTTTATGCAAAACTAGTATATAAACCCCGCTTACCTGGACTTCTTAGCTTTTTCAGAATTTTCCTCAAAGATGTCAAACAATAATTAAGCGTCACCTATAAAATAACCACGTGATTCTCATAAATTTTCAATTAATCACGTATTACAATATATAAGCCTAAACTCCTAAAATAACCTATTTAATTCCTCAAAACCTAAAATCTCATAATCTCGAATTATAAAACATCGCTTTCTAAAATCATCAATATTGACTTAATAACCTTGACTAAAACATTTAAAAGTTGACCTATTTATTATTGAAAACAAACCATAAAGTTTAATACTAGATAATATAATTATCCCAAAGTATTTTAAAATAAACCAAAACTATTTTTGAATAGACTAAAACAAATCTAAAGTGTAAAAATAACATTACACCAATATTATTTACTCTTAACATAAATATTTACTTAATAACATGTTAAAATATTTAAATGATTTTTCTGTAAGCACAAATAAAATAGAGTACACTAATACATATTTAAAAGTTTAAAGCATGCCAATACAGCTTGTACTCAAAGGGTAAAGATGTAACTTACCTCAAATAATATATGCTTGACCAACTATACGGTAAGCTTTGCTATTTGAAAACATGCTCATACTACGTGAGGTAATTTACGAAGCAGAGGCACACCATGAGAGAAGGGAACGTGCGACAACGTATGGAGCTGGCTGAGGTTGGCGGTGGTGGGTGTGGCGCTCGGTGCGGTGGAAGGTGGTGAACTCGGTGGAACAGAGAGAGAGAGAGAGAGAACAACAAGGGGAGAGAGAGCGAGGGCAGCGCGAACGTGCTTGCGATAGCTGGGCCAGGCTGTTTCCAGTGGAGGCTTGCGGTGGTGAAGGTCATGCAGGGGTTGATTAGGGGGTTGAGAACATGGAGGCTAGGCTTCAAAGGAGGTGATGGCGTGGAGGATAGGGGGTTGTCTGTGGTGCAACTACTCTGTTTTGGGGAGGAAAAATAGGGGAAATCCGTGGTTTGCAATAGAGGCTGCGAGAGGCGTTGGGCGGAGGCTTCGCGTGGCTGGGCACGGTGGCTTATGGTTCTACGAGGGGCTGGGCAAAGGACAGAGGCTTCCGTCATGCAGGGGGAAGCTTGCATGGGGTGGTTTCCGTTCGGCTGCGTGCACAAGGGCACTAGTTTTTCTGATGCAGCAACACTTGGAAAATGACGCCAAGTTGCATCTCGGCAGTCTCGTTTGTGGCAGTGGAGTGGTGGTTGGTTGCAGTCTGTACTGAGGTTCACGATGGGGGTGGTCTTTTTCCTAGTGGCTTAGAACCAGGCTGGAGGGTGGTGCTGCTTGCAAAGAGGAGTGGTTGGATGGTAGCGTCCGTTGGAGGTTGCTGGGTAACTCGGGTTCACGCAGGCAGTAACTGGTTTGTGGTGGATTTCCAGGTGCCTTCCGACTTGGTGCGGAGGAGATAGAAAATAAAAATAAAAATAAAAATAAAGGTAGAGAGCATCGATCTTCAAGGTGAAGTTTATTGAGAAACCAAAACGCACGGGAAAAGGGTGGTTACATGCATGGGGGCAACGGTTACATGCAGTTCCCGTGCTTGATGCGGGGAACTTCTTGTACGTGGGCATGAGGAACGGATGAGTGAGAAGAGAATGGTTGGGAGTAAATAATAAAATAAATAAATAAATATGTATATTGATTGCAAGCTCTATGCTAGACCCGGGTGTCACATTCTCCTCCCCTTAAAAAAAATTTCGGGCTCGAAATTTGTTAATACCACAAGCAAATCCTAGATATTTATCAGCTACAACCATTCCGTACCTACTCCAAACATCCATCATTTTGTCGAAGCTAATATTTCAAATTCTAACTCTCCAATATTGTCGATCATATTTTTCCATACTTCCCTAGCCATACACTTTCGCGCATACTGCAATTCCAAGTCTAAACTATAAACCTTAATAATGCAATTAAAGACCAAAATAATAAATTCCAAAATCTCCACCTAATATGAAACCACAATAAATAACGAAAAAAAAAACTCTCAAATTATCACTCACCAAAACCACGCTTCCGCTGCTCACTCTAACAACTTATAGTCCTAAAAATATTGAATCTCATACATCGGTAAAGAACTAACCTCCACATTTAACCAGTCCATACACTTTTCTGATTTAACTTGCAAAGACTCCAACGTGTATGTAGACTCTAATACACCAATATCACAAGTCTAAATCTTCAGTTCCTAATCAAAATCCGTTCCACGAAGTCAACCTAAAATCTAAACCTTAAAAACCTATCAGAATTATTTTCTATAGTCCACAGAATATGCCTACCGAAATTAAATCTCAAATGTCATAAGAATTGTTTCCTTAAAATATGCAAAATCTAAAACCTCAGATTTTGTGGAACTCATTCCATAGGTCTGCAAGTGCTAAAACCATACATATCATCAAAAATCATATCCTGAAACCCGCAGAATTCTACGACCTAACATCTTCTCAAAATCATTTTTAAAGTATGTATCATCTCTTAACCTCAAGCCTCCAAATATTCAGTCCATAAAATCTGAAGAATCTCAAATCTCCAAAGTTTCGAACTCGACGATGAGCAGTCATCGTGAGATCTTAAACTCAGCTAAACGTCCTAGGGAAAGAAAACAAAATATGTATAAACAAAATATAAATACCAACTAAAATATTTAAAAACAAGTAAAATAAATAAATAAATGAATCGGTGAAATCTTGAACTTGTTTTAACCATTCTTAGCCATTTCTTTAATCAGCTCATATAGCTCTTCCTACCATCTATAATTATAAACTCGACATCGCTCTAAACTCCCGTACATCTTTAGAATCTAAACCACAAAAATCTAAACCTTGAATTAATCTTATAAAAATTATCTCCTATAGTCCACAAAGTAAGCTTGTCGGATCTAAAAATCCCTAAAAATCCAAAATCCCAAAACTCAATCATAAAGTCTGCAAAATCTAAAACCTTAACTATCCACATAATCATCTTTTATTCTTTAAAAAATTCTAAACCCCAAATCTGAAATTTCTTCCTAGTTTATAGTATGCAGAATTCCAACCCAAATATCCACATGATCATCCTTAAATTCCTCAAGTTCCTACACTGAAATCTTTACATCCTATGAACCCACAGAAATCTAAACCTCCAAGGTCTATAGTATGCAGAATTCAAACCTGGCTCTGATACCAACTGTAACGCCCCGGTACCTCACGGGTCGAAGAGTTACTTCTTAGCCCTTAATCTCACATTCCAACAATATAAAAATAGACTCCAAATTCCCAATATCATTTAGAAAATTCGATTCAATCTAATTTCCTCAATATAACCAATTTTTCAAAATGCCAAGTCATCACAATACAATAAAATTTCTTAATAAAATACAACAATACTCATAAAAAATTTCTTATGCTTGAACCACTACACTTAAATCATCTCACCCAATGCCTCATAATCTTGATCATCAGCTGAACCATCATAATATCTGAAAAATATTGTAGAGATAAGGGGGTGAGTTATCAACAACTCAGTAAGCAGAGAGCATATACTAGCATGTAAACATGAGCATTTATAAAGTTCGGTATGCAGAATAAGACATTTACTTTCAGAATGCAGAAACAAAAAATTTTCTTTTAGAATGCAGAAACAACATATTTTCTTTCAGAATGCATAAACAAAACTTGTTACAAAACATCGGGGCGAAATTTTCAAAAAAACCAACTTGTTCCCAAAAAGAAAATCCATTGGCATTTCCAAACTGAAACATTATAATCATATTATCTCTTAGCATCACATCGGGACAAATACCATGTTTAACCCTCATGGTAGGGTTATAAGCCACCATTATACCCGTGGCTGGGCCATATTCCATGTTTCACCCCGTGGTAGGGTTATAAACCACCATTAGGCACTTATTCCACTCCAATCATCACAGCTGCTAAAACTTCCTACTCTTGTTCTCCAGCTGAAGCATCAAAATTATCTGAAAAATATATGGAGATAAGTGGTGAGTTATCAACAGCTTAGTAAGCAGAGGACATATACTAGTGTGTAAACATGAGCATTTACAGAAATCATAATACAGAACAAAACATTTTCATTTTTAGAGTGCAAAAGCAAGACATGTTATCAAAATGTCAAAGGGATGATTCAGAAATAATTTCATTCAAAAATATCCTTCGGCATAGCATAAATGATCATCATCATCATCAGAACATCATATCAGAAAAGAAGCCATGTATAACCCCCGTGGTAGGGTTGTGCATCTGCGGATAGCCAAGCAGAACATAAATCACTCTGTCACCAAGGTGTGCACTCAAAATAGAGACCACTACTATAACTCATGGCAGGGTCGTATCCACTATTAATACACGTGGTTGGGCCATATCCACTATTATTACCCGTGGTTGGGCCGTATCCACTATTGTAACACGTGGTTGGGCTTTATGCCACTATTATCACCCGTGGCAGGGCCGTAACTGAACAGAGCAGAAACAGAATCAAATTCAGAATCAGAGAGTCATGCCAAAGGTTTTCAGAATTCACGTCTTATCCAAACAGTGTACTGAACAAAATCTTCAGAACAAAACAAAATCATATTACAACATAATTTATGCAAAAATTTCATATTCGCTGTCTTTTTCAAGGTTCATAAATAGAATGTCAAAAATAAGTTCTTGTCTACACCAGTCATGATGGAAAATACTTTCTTCTTAAACAGAATCTCATGAGTAACGCAGAACAAATAACTGAGATAGTTCAAATTTCTTTTCAAAATTAAATATGTATATTTTTCAAAAATAACCTCAGCTCATTTTATTTTAGTGCAAAGTCTAGTACAGGGACCCCGCTTACCTGGACTTAGCTTTTTCGGAATTTCCTTCAAAATGTCAAATAATAATTAATCGTCACGTATAAAATAATCACGTAATTCTCGTAAATTTTCAATTAATCTCATATTTTGCTATTTAATCCTAAGCTTCTAAAATAACCTATTTAATTCCTCAAAACCTAAAATTCTCATAATCCCAAAATATATCACCCCTTTCTAAAATCACCAATGTCCATTTGATAACTTCGACTAAAAACATTTAAAAGTCTAACTTATTTATTAATGAAAACAACTTATAAACTTTAATACTAGATAATATGATTATCCCAAAATATTTTAAAGCAAACCAAAACTAGTTTTTAAATAGACTAAATCATATCTAAAGTGTAAAAACAACATTACTCCAATATTATTTACTCTTAAAATAAATCTTTACTTGAATGACATGTTAAAATGCTTAAGTGATTTTCTGTTATCATAATTATATAAGAGTGTACCAATATATAATAAAAATTTTAAAGCACATTAATATAACATGTAGTAAAAGGGCACTAATGTAATTTCCTTCATTTCTTTGAAAACCAATAAAAACCTACGGAAAACAAATAATTTGCATGGCAGGGGCTTACTCACGGAGGAATCACGTGGCAGCGTGCGACGCAGTGAGGGGCTAGAAGGTTAGTGACGTAGCGGTGGTGATCTCGGCGGAGCACTGGAAGCAAGAGAGAATAACACGGTGAGGGAGACGGAAAGTGAGGGAGAGACGAAGAAAGAGAGAACGAAGACTCACCGTGATGCAGCGAGGCGTGCGACAGTCTGGGACTGGGCGTCGACCAGAGCAGCATCCAATCACAGGTGGCTTGGGCGTCAGCATCGCTTGTAGCTACGGCAATAGGTGGGGTGGTGGCTTATGGGTGGTGAGTTGGTTGAGCCATGACTGCTCTGTTTCGGTTGTCTAAAACAGGGGAGTTTCATGGCATGCAACGGAGGCTACGGGAGGCGTTGGATAGCGGCTTCGTGTGGCTGGGCATGGTGGTGGGGTCTGGACAGAGGTTTTCGTGGGGTGGATGAACCGGCGGCAACTATGTGGAGGTGTTGATTCGCTGTTGACCGTGCATGTGTGCTGCTCAAGGTTGCTGAGGTTGCCCGAATGATGAACATTCCCAACGCAACAGTTTGTTGCTGCGACTGCTAGGTGTTGGTTCTCGGTTGTGCAAGGCTACGACGAAAGCTGGTAGCTTGCGGAGGAACTACCATTGCTTACAGCAACAAGGAAAACCCGAGAGGAGCTTGAGACGCTCTCGTTCGGGCTTCCGTGAAGGTCTTGGACGGAAACGGAGTGCAAAGTTTGATTTTTTTTTTCCTGGTCGACGGTCACACACTGCTGTGAGCACGGAAGGGAAATCTAGGTGGCTGTCGGTTTCACGTGGGGATGGAGGCTGGGGCTTGCGATTCTGCAACAGGGGGAAGCCGTGGCTGGCTATGCTTGGCTGGCAACAACCGAGTTTCGACAGTGGGAAACCGAGAGGAGAGGGGAAAAAAAAAGAACGGCTATACTATGTTTTTTTTTTGTCGAGGATGAAGAATGTGTGAATATATGGATGGATGACAAAAGAAACCCTAGAGATGAGGGAGTAATGTGCATGTGCATGGAGTGGAATCCTAAGTTCCCACGGGCTTGAGCTTCTGGCCCATTTCAAAAATATTTGGGTCCAAGTATAGTAGTAAATAAAAATAAATAAATAAATGAAATGACTATTTTTTAATATTTGGGCCTTAAACCAAAAATCTATAATATTCCAACTTGTCTCTTAAAAAATATTTATAGGCCCATATAAATATTCGACAAATCAACTAGCTTTTCATACGCATAAATTCAGAAATTTTAGAAAGCATCTTGGTGCTGATCTCGGGTGTTACATTCTCCCTCCCTTAAAAAAATTCCGTCCACGAAATTTGCTAGTACCACAAGCAAGACCTAAATATTTTTCCGCTACAACGATTCCATACCTACCCCATTTGTTAATCATAATGTCGAACCTAATTAATATTCCAAAATTGCTGACCCCAATATTCCAACTTCTAACCCTCCAATATTGATGATCATATTCTCCCATATTTTCTCTAGCCATTCACGATCTCGTACACTACAATTTCAAGTCTAAAATATGAACCTCAATAATACAATTAAAGACCCAAAAATAAATTTCAAATTCTCCACCTAATATAAAACCTCAATAAATAACGAAATAAACTCTCAAACTATCATATCACCAAAACCATGCTTCCGCTGCGCACCCTAACAACTTGTAGTCCTAAACACTTTCTATCTCAAATCAAGTACATCTGAAAAGAACTAACCTTCACATTTAACCAGTCCATACACTTTTCAGATTTAATTTTGCAAAGTCTCCCAACGTGTACATAGACTCTAATACATCAATATCACAAGTCTAAACCTCTAGTTCCTAATCAAAACTCGTTCCACGAAGTCAACCTAAAATCTAAACCTTAAAACCTGTCAAAATTATTTCCTACAGTCAACAGAATATGCCTACCTAAATTAAAATCTCAAATGTCATAAGAATTGTTTCCTTGAATTATGCAAAATCTAAAATCTCAGATGTCACGGAACTCATTCCATAGGTCCGTAAGTGCTAAAACCTTAGATATCATCAAAAATCATATCCTGGAACTCGCAGAAATCAACGATCTTAAATCTCATCAAAATCACTTTTAAAGTATGTACCATCTCTAAACCTCAAACCTCTCCATAAAATCTGAGGAATCTCAAATCTCCAAAGTTTCGAACACGATGACAACCAGCCATCCTGAGATCTTAACCTCAGTTAAACGTTCTAGGGAAAGAAATCAAAATATGTATAGAAAAAATATAAATACCAACTAAACCTCTTGGACGGCAATGAGGTGCAAAGTTTGATTTTTTTTTTTCCTGGTGGACGGTCACGCACGATTGTGAGCATGGAAGGGAAATCTAGGTGGCTGTCGGTTTCACGTGGGGATGGAGGTTGGGGCTTGTGATTCTACAATAGGGGGAAGCCATGGCTGGCTACGCTTGGCTGGGCAACAACCGAGTTTCGACAGTGGGAAATCGAGAGGAAAGGGGGAAAAAAAACAAGAACGGCTATACTAGGTTTTTTTTTGTCGAGGATGAAGAACGTGTGAATATATGGATGGATGACAAAAGAAACCCTAGAGATGAGGGTGTAACGTGCATGTGCATAGAGTGAAATCCTAAGTTCCCCCGAGCTTGAGCTTCTGGCCCATTTCAAAAATATTTGGGTCCAAGTATAGTAGTAAATAAAAATAAATAAATAAATGAAATTACTCTTTTTAATATTTGGGCCTTAAACCAAAACTCTACAATATTCCAAGTTGTCTCTTAAAAAATATTTATAGGCCCATATAAATATTTGACAAATCAACTAGCTTTTCATATGCATAAATTCAGAAATTTTAGAAAGCATCTTGGTGCTGATCTCGAGTGTTACAGAACTAATATGGAAAGTAGGGCAATGCTAGGGTTGGCCGAATGATGTATGTGAAAGTGGAGGCTGTGTATTTCAGCTAAGGCAAGGTGTTTGGAGGGAACAATTTATGGTAAGTTGACAAATTTATGAAAATGGTGACAAACACTACGGTTGTTGAGTATGTGGTATGAAATGGATCAAATGAGCAATGGAATGGATGTACACCAAGAACAAATGAAGAACGCGATGAACAAGTGATAAATAATCAAGAACAAAGTGAACAAAATATGATCAATTCAACTATGATTCACGAATTGCACATAGATAAAATAAACCTCTTTATTGATGAATTTGAAAATAACAAAGAGAACAACAACTTGGATTCACGAATTACACCAAGTTGCAAGAACAATATAGATTGAACCATACCTATTCACGAATTGCAAGGTGTGATCCTCTCTTAGGGTATTCACGTATTGCACCCCAAATAGCCCAAGTGCCTTAGTACTGAATGGTGATCTCAAGAACAAAATAGTCTACCCACTAGAGAATTTGCCAAAAGATGGTAAAGCCTAAGGGTCCTATTTATAAGGATTACAACTTGGAAACTCCTAATAGGTCCTTTGAAAAATAAATAATTAAATAATAAATAATAATAATAAATAATATGGTTGGCATGGGCCAAGTTAACCCATGGCATGCATGAGCCTATGGGTGGCCTACGTTGGCCCATGGCACGGGCCATGGGCATGGCTGGCATGGCTAACATGGCTATTGGCATGTGGTTGACATGCCCATGAAGCTGCTGTGGGGTTGTCCAATCTTGTCATGACATGGCTAGTGGCTTGACTATGGGTCACAAAACATGGAGTCCTACTAGCTCTGGAGATCTCAGTTTGAGAGGGGGAGCGAGAGGAACTGGAGAGGGGATGCATTTCGCTTTATCTCCTGATGTGCGGTCACATAGAAGTTCCAATGGAAAGCCTACGTGCACTCACCCATTGGAGGGCTGTTTTTTGGTGGAGGACGGATGGACTGCTTAGAAGATTTACTCTATAAAAATCAGGACTTTCTTCTTTCTCTTTTTTTCTCCCACAATAATTTCAGGATTTTTTGCTGAGCATATGTTGGACATGCTAGTAGTAACCGTTTGAAAGCAGAACTCAAATTGGAAACCCGATCTCGGCTGGCTAAGGAGTTGAGCTTGAATATATTCTTCTTCAGGTTGGTTAATCGACTCAAATGGGCAAACTTCAAAGCAATAGACCAAGCTAGAATCAACCATGAGTAGCTTGTTATTTCCTTGTTCGGTCATTCTAGGACTGAATCTAAGATTTTCTTAAATTTTTGTTTGAGTTTGAGGGTTTAAGTGGAAGAGAGATAAATATAAAAAATGGGTCCTATAATATTAATTGAGCATATTAGCTTGAAAACTTTGGAATCTTTCTTGGAAGGGTATAGTTATACCATAAATCAGGGAATTTATGTACTTGATAGCTAGATTCCTAGATGAAATTTCTGCAAGTCTATAGTGTATAGGAGGCCCAACAGCCATTCAAATAGGCAACCAAAATCCAGGTAAGAGCCATGCAGTATGATTCTCTAGATACAAAAGATTAACCCCATTTCAAAGGGGGAGATTTTTATTGCTCATACAGGCTAACATTACATGATTACATCATATTAGTAAGGGATATCTATACCACTTATTCCCAGTAAGTTTCAATTTATTCACCAACAACCAGACAGATGTTGTATGGAGCAGATAAACAACGAACTTGACATGAAATCTGGAGCAAGCCAATTTTACAAGATGATCGAAAAGCTGAGGAAGAAAAAACACATTGGGGGATTTTCCACTCCGAGCAAGCAAGGGCAACAACTTAAACCTGTGGTACTGCATTATCGAATTATTTTGGAGCAGAAGATCATACTACACGGTTATAATACGAATCAACAGGCTGTGAGATTCACTCTTCACCAAAGAAACCATGTCTCGGCTTCAGGACATCTGTCACCACAAAAATGGATGAGTGCAAGAGAATCACAGGTTATATGAAAAGTCGTCAATGATGACAGAATAGAGGACTTGCACCCTTATTTCCCCTTAAATATTCAGAGTACAGGCAAATCCAAAGTTGTCTGTACTATTTGACTGTGTTTATTGTAACCACTCCAGCAACATGATCTTTGTTTGAATGCTAATAACTAGAATACAAGTTATCAGCTCTACTGCATTAATGCTGGTGACTTCATCAATATTGACGAGTTAAAAACCAGAATAAAGGTTCCTTATTGGCACGACTTATACTAGCTTTTAACTGTACATGATTAGAAATAGTGTGTATGTTCTTTATCATCAACGGCTGCTGCAATCAATGGCATGTTTAGAATCACTAACCTTTCAGTTTATACTCCTGTCGTCAACTGTTCAAGCTGAGGCACTCCAATTTTAAGCAATTTGGTGAACTACAGAACAGATCAGGACATATTAAAATAGCATTAAAAAATGTCTTTAAAAATGCTGATGATTGATGCAAAGGGATTTGCTATTAACGTTGCTAGTGTTCTACACATGACACCCATAAACATACCTGAGAGATCTTGAGTTCCAGTTCATCCCACTCTAAAGATGGATTGCTTCCCTTAACTATCCCTGTTCCTGCATACATCAATGCGCCAAGACCCTGGGATCCAAATTGGTCAGCACTAGGACGTTGTAGTAGGTTCTTAAGGCAGTTACCATTAATATCTCAAAAGAGAGGTAGAAAACAATAATAGGTCTGATTTGGCTCACCTTTTCCACCAATGCTGACCTGATGCCTACAGCAAACTCACTCTCTCCTCCGCTAAACCAACCAACTGGTCCAGCATACATTCCTCGATCAAATGCCTCTGAAAACATGCATAGATCTTCCATTAATAAGGTATTTATTGAGGTTCAGGAAATATTGAGCAGCAAAAACATTGGGTTCTTTATCAGATGAGATATATGGTGTCTAATCAGTCTCTGAGTATTGTCAAATAAGGGATGAACAATCAAGTTATATATAAGTTGGTTTTGTACTGCTGAAACAATCAGATTGAGCTTCCAGTAATCCTGTTTTAGCTGCTTTGTTTTAAGGAAAATTTTGCAGTACCAATCCTTTCCTTTTGGAAACTGTATTCGTGTTTTCATAGCAGGAGGACCCCCAAAATTCTTCTCTTGGAGTCTGCATGCATCTGTTTTACCTTTTCGCTCTTTTAAGTCCAATGATATAATGATAAAGTACTTGTTTTTGGTCTGAGGCACATGATTCAACTCCAAGTGGTCCAACTTACTCTACATTTTTCAACAGAGTTATGCAATCCAAATAAATTGAGGCACCTAGGGTCTGGGACTTAGAACAGAATAATTATAAATTTAGGATCCTTGTCCCAACACTACAGCAACAACCAACGGTCCAACATGCCACCTTGAAGAACATTCTATATATACGGCAACCACCAGCACATGATCAACTGTCAGTCATTATCACAACTCTCAACTACCACCCCTTTGAACCCCCACCATTAAGTCAACCTTATTTGTAAAAACGAAATTTTCACTCCATAACTAACACACTCAATCCATTGCCACTGCAAAAAAATTATTTATTTACAGTTAATTATTTTTAACAAAATGATTATTTCTTATTAAAATGAGTATATTTTCATTACAAACAGTACTTCTCATTATAAAAAAATATCATAAATTCCGATTTTTCTTATAATGTGCTTCTCAATAGGCTGTAAAGATTTTTGAATGTATTATTGGACGTGCATCAGAAAAAATATAATTATAATAATAACAATTATATAGCACCTACCATTTTCTGCAATAAAAACCCGTGCCTCTTCTCTTGGGAATCCGCAGACTGCTGGAGTTGGGTGTAGAGAAGCTAAGACGTCAAACTGGCAAGCAAAGATATATAGAATAAAAAAATTCTGTAAATTGAATCTGAATCAGTAATCAAACTTCTAAGAGATGAAAAGGAAACATATTATTTTGGATACAGAATTTTTTTTTTATTTTTTTATTTTTTTCTTTACCTCATCATCTTCACTTGTTAATTTGGCGGCCAATTTGGCATATAAATGCTGGACTCTTTTCAGTTTCCTTATCACTTTCTCTGGTTCAACTACTACCCCATTGCCTACAGCCTGCAAAAGAGAATCGAGTCAGAATAATTTAAGATGTCTGAAAGCACTTTGACAATCTGTTAATTACCTATATAATAATTAATCTAATCATCAATTTGTAAGTTTATTTTTATGTAATCTCTTTGTGTCTGTAATATATAGTTATCTTTATACAAACTCCAATCTTCTATTACCTATATAATTCCTCATCTTTGCATTCTATATATTGAGCCCGGGCCCTTAATATTATTTCATTCTATTTTTTATTTTACTTTATAAAGAACTTATATATATATATATATATATATATATCTATAAGATCAAGATCATCAGTTTCAAAAGTAAACTTACCTCTAGGTTTTTCTTTATGGTTTCTCGCACTATAGTAAACTCAAGATGGTCCTTGGGGCTGCAAAATCAGTAACAAGTGACATGATAAAATTAATATCAACTTATTTCTCGAGAAAAGAAAAAAAAAAAAAAAAGAATTAAATTCATGTGTGGGTTATGGGGTAATAATAACCTAGAAAGTAAGTCAAGTTCCACTTGAAGATCATGAGACATTGATCCACCTCTAGCACGGGTTGCAGCCAAAGCCTCGCTACAAATGCTAAGATTTTTTCTGTGAAATAGTCGCTCCGGCTATAATTCACAAATTAGGAAATAAAAGTAAGTACTCAGACAAAGGCAAGAAATTAATCAAGTCCAAGGATTTTGAACGTGAAAATTAATGATATTATTTCTCACCCATTAAAGGGCACAATTAAAGCATATAAATCTCTAAATTAATTGATATTGTACGTATAATTAAGAAAGATAATGATCAAGATATATACCGTATTTCCAATAAACGCCGGTGATTTAGGTGGCTGTAGACAAAACTGATATGAATTGTCCTTTTCAACCTGCAGTAATGACGTTGTATAAGATAATATTTTTGTTAAAAAAAAAAAAAAAAGGAGAGGAAAAGATCATGCATTAATATCGAATGAGAATGATCATAAGAAAACATCACAAGTACCTGCAAACATGCTAACCATGTTGTAGGGTCAATATCTGTAGCAGTCACCACCCGGCTGCTTCGTGCTAGCACAACCTTCATTTTCAGGGTAAGATAATTTATTCATTATTAACAGTATCAAAGAGAATTAAAACAAAGAAGGCAGCTACAAGCTGGACTAAACTCTAAAGATATATACATATATATATATATATATATGCTGCTTCTTATTATTAAGAAAATGGGAATTATCATTCCCAATATTCCTTCAGAAATAAGATTAGATTTTACCATATGATTCCTTTGTTTAGTGAGAAGTACTAAGTATTTGTTAGAATTAGATCAAGTTTTTAAAATACCCACTTGAATTTAAGGGAAAAACCAACCAAATTATTTTTCAAGGGGTGCGGCTACTATGCCAACAACCACTGGGCGGCCGCCTAGCGTAAATTTTTTTTTTCTCTTTTTTTCACATTTTTTTAACATATTTAAATACATTTAAAAAATAAAAAAAATACATCAATACACTTAAAATCACTTCCTTAATTACTAAGTAAAAAAAATAAAAAAATAAAAATTTTGACCAGCGATCAAATGGAGGTGTCAACTTGAGGAGACAAAGTAGATTTTCTCTTTTTCAAGAACCTCAAAATTAATTCTATATATAGAAAATCTATTTTTTTTTAAAAAAAAAATGTTGGCCGGCCGCCGTATCCGAAATTTAATTTGGACCAGTACCCCCTCGGGAAGTGCACCACCATGTGGCTTGCGCACCGCTGATTTCTTCTCAGCCGCGGGCAGCTAGGGTGGCAAGGCCTCTCGATCCATGATGCCATTAGGAGTAAGAGCAATGCTACACAACCTCCCATTTTCCACACACCATATTTTTTTAAAATTTTTAAATTTTTTAATATTTCTTTTTGAATTTATTTTTTTAAAACTAATTCAATTTTCTATTCATTATTTATATATTAAATATTTGATAAAAGAAAAAAATAATAAAAATTAAAAAAAAATGTGGTGTGTGGAGGTTGTGTGAATAGTAGAAGGTTGTGTAATTTTTTGGTTAGGAGTATACTGGTTAGGCCAACCCCATGGCCCCAAGGGTGGTCACATAGATTATGAAATCCGTGCTTATTTAAAAAATATTTGAAAGAAAAGTAAGAAGAAATTGCAATTGGCACTGAGGGCATATATACCCAGTAATCAAACCTAGCTAGGCGGGATAGTACCACTAACATCCTTCGATATTAGCAGTAGAAGTAGGTTAAACTAGTGGAACAAACATATTCAATAGATTTTACTTATCACTAGTGTAAATTGAATTTTTTTATTTTTCTTTCAAATATATTTTAAAAATAAAAAATACACTATTTCACTAATGATCACTTCTTTAATCATTAAAAAAATAAAATACTCGATAACTTTGAGAAGAAAAAATCATCCAAATATCATTTTCATAACGGTTATTTCATTCAAAAATTTTATTTCATACTGATCCAATTAAGTGGCGGAGCCTAATTAAAAGAAAAAATATAAACACATCATTTTTTTACGACATTTTATATAATAATATTTTAAAATGAGAGATTATTTTTATAAAATACCTTATAAAACTAACATCATTTTATAATATATTATGAAATAAATTATTAAATATGTTGTGTATCGTTACTAAATCGAAAGGGCGCTTATAAAGAGAATCTCGGCTAAGAGATTAATACACAGTACGTACGTACCTTTGTCAGTTCAGAATTTGTTCTGTCGATTTGCTGCAAAACTCTGTTAACGGTAAGTTCCCAATATTTCTTGGAGGGACTATGGGTCTTGCTCACTATGAACGTGTTTGGACTTTGGTTTCGCATGTTTACCACAAATGAAGAAACCTGCATGCATGCGCGCACCATATTTACATATATATATATATATATTTATAATATATCATATATATATATATATATATTGCATTTCTAGAATGTATAAACGTACAAGATATATATATATATATATTATATACATGTATATATTGGACCCACCTGGCCCATCGTAGCCTGAAGTGCATCAATAGCCTTTTCCCAAGTCAGTGAAAGGGATTCGTCCCATGCAACAGTGGTGGCCAGCATTGAGCTTCCTTCAAGCTCATCAAGCTCAACCTAAAGTACGCATTTAAATATCATTATATATATATATATATAATATATTGTACAGAATCATGTTAATACAAGAACTAATAAGCAGCAGATCCAGATCAGAAAATAATGTAAAAGAAAAGTCGTGAAACCAAAACAACTGGGTTAAGTTCTTGATGATGATCTCTACCTGAGGAACTGTAAAGTAAAAGGATCCAAAACCCTCCCATTCCGGCGATATGTTAGACCTCGCATCAAAACGAATAGCCCCATAAGCACGGATTAAAGGGTTCTTTTCCGAGAGGAACCTGATTCAGACACGTGAGAAACATCAAGTTAGGAATATTATCGTGAGCTGGCTGCATGCATAATGTGTTTCCAAATCCCATAATAAAACCATTCCAGTACAAATTTTCTTTTTCATTTTTACCTTCTAATGGATTTCCAATCGTTATAGGAGAAAGGGTGGATATCCCGAAAGAAGACTGCGGAGCCCACGCCAGCAACGCTGACCAAACCCTTTGTTCCGGCCTTCTCCTTTGAGCTGCCGTTTCCATTATCAGCAGGATTGAAGACATCGGAAGATCCAACCGTACGGCCGGAAAAGTAACAGCGAGAAAGCTGGAGACTGTTCTGGGCATGGAGCCAATCGATTGCGTCAATCTGTTGCTGGATTGGCACCTTCACTCAAAACAACAAAAGGTGGAACCGTTAGCTTTAGCTCCTTTGAGCCATACCCCAAATTATTATATTATATAATATTATTTATATATATATATATAATATTTTTATTTCTGAGGTGAAAGCTGATTTAAGATCTGTCCCGCTACTCACCCATTAAATTATGCTTTTGAGATTTTAGAGGGCAAAATCACTGATTCATACCATTTTTCATATTAAGATTTGTAATCACCAATAAAAACTAATGCTACGTACTATGATGACAAGGACTTAAATGATAGCCTCCTAAAATGTATTTCAGTATAAGTGTGACTGGAGATGATAAAATCTAGTATAAGTACGTTAATTGTTATGATATTTAATTAATGCCGTTGATAGATGATACAGGTCATGATAAAGATGACCTGCCATTTACTGATCATGGTGCAATATATGCTGATCGAGTTGGAACAGAGTCGACAAGGAAAATGATTGGGTGACTCGATCCTAAATGTGTACTCCAAATGTCATGTATTTTAATTATTTTTAATAATTAAGGATTTGATTATTAGTGAATTTTTCTTTTACTTTCTATTAATTAAGAATGTTTAAAAAATATTTAAAATAAAATAAAAAAGTACAATTACATTATAGGTCATATTTGGAGTACATGTGCACGTATGAAAGTCATCGTCGACAATAGAAGTACTAGCAACAATGTTTTGGGGACAAGCTGTTCATGAACAGGCCTGCAGCTTTCCACCTGCCTTTTGGGATAAGAAAAGTTTCTCCCTCCATATTGCAGACCGATCGATCGAGACCAACCGGACATAATATCAGAAAGTACGTACTGTGGTTATAAATATTATTACCTCGAGACGTATAACTCCGGATGAAGATGGAGGTGGATGGGATTTGAGCTGGTAAATGGCAGAGTTGAGCCTGTCCATGGCCAATGCAGGTGATGGAACTGTTGGAAGTGTACGCGTTTCAATGGTTTCTACAGGGAGTCCGTGGTCTCCTTGGCAACCATTCATCGACATTGAACATGGCTTGTATCTCTGCATTCAAATTAAGCTAGTTAAGAGTTTTGTAACCCTTCATATATTACATTAAATGTATACATAAAGATCGAGATGATGATGTTCATAATCATGAAAAGCTCAGCAGTGGCCGGTGGCTTACACGACGAGAGAAACAGACAGTTTGCCTACTTCTTGAAGTTGGTGTGGCGGCATAGATGCTGCATTTTCTTGTCGATTGTGGGTCGATCAGGCGTGCAAGGAACTGCCCAGATGCACTAGCAGTCGCCATGTGAAATGGCACAGAAAGTGAGAGAGAGAGAGAGAGAGAGAGAGAGTGTGGAGGAGAGGAGAGGAGCCCCTCCAAATTCCTATGGTGGTGGTCTTGGAGTTGATGATATCAGTATAATTCAGACGTCCGGGACATTTATAGGGCAGAGGGAGCATGGGTCAGGATCCTCTGCAGCACCTGGAGGTTTTCCCGGATGTTTTAGTTGTCATAATCGTAGCCGTTCGTTTTCATTCATCCGTTTTGATTGCTCCTCGATCCGTTAGATCACAAGGGGTTTTTTAAATCCCACGTGAATCACGTGATCCACATCTGGGCGAATCTTCTTTGCAATTTTTGTCAAGAAATATTAACGGAGACGTAACAGATCCATTCCCCGCCGTCCTTTTTATTTTTTATTGTTCTTTTAAAAAATATATTAGAAATAATATTTATAATATAGAATGGCACACTCTTTCTGAAACAAATAAATAAATATGTGATTTACGTTAAAAAAATTAATTTTTTAATAATAAACTCTATTTAATTTCAAAAAATATATATAATACTTACACACCCATCACTATATCTAGTATTACTTATCATATATACAACCACTTGAATTATTAAACAATTGCTATGTTATATTTTGGGAGACATTAATATCATTCCAAACTAACAGTGGAAATAAATAAGTTCACAACGTGATTATAAAATGAAAAATGATATATATACAATTACATTTTAATTAAGAATTATTTTTTATAAAATAATTTATAGAAATAAATTTATCTTAAATAAATATCATCAATTTAAATATGTTTATATAAAAAATTATAAAAATAATTATAGTCAACATGCCTCTAGCATAATCATATTGTCATGAAGTGGGTTTGAGCACAGATAATAAAAAAAGAAAAAAATATATTAATTATAATTTTTTTCAGCATCTTCTCATCATCTCATTATGTAGTATTAGATGATAGGTTCAGAAGTGAAATATAATAAATAATATCTAATCATCTAATGTCACATCATAAAATGATGAGAAAATGATAAAAATTGAAATGATAAGTAACATTACTCATAAAAAAAATCAATCAATATGTTATATTAATACAGATTATATGTTTTTATTATCAGAATGCTACTCTACTTTCAACAAATGTTATTTTTATTGATTATGACATGATGATTGAGGGTAACTTCAACATTTTCATGATCATAGGATTGGACGAATGTACCAATTTGAAATCAATTCAATTGGCTTCATAGAGATTGTTTTGTGATTGTTTTTTCAAAAATACACTCTAAAGATCACCCCTTGCAAATTAAACAATCCTAGTGACCATTTGATGAATTTACCAAAAATTAACAAAATTGTATTCAAAAAATCAATTTTTTACTTTAGTTTTTAATTCTAGTGTTTTTAGTTTTTATATTTTAAACTTGTAGGTTTTAGTTTTAATTTAGAAAAAAAAAAAATTTGAATCTTATTTTATTTTCTCTAATTTAGCTTATAAAGCTTCTTTTTTTGTCAGCTTTCAGTATTTTTTTCTAATATGGTTTTCTACTATGTTTTTTTTTTTTTTTGCATTATTGAGGGAACATCTTTTAGGCTTTCTAGGCTTTCTAAAAAGCTCATTTATATTGATCATCCACGTTTCTACTATCATTGTTCCTCAATTAAGTAATGTACATTCACCTATTTAATATAATATTATATCACTGATTTAACGGCGCCGTTGATAGACGGCCGCGGGAAGAAACATTTCTTCTAGATCTACACGTACACGATCCTCAGAATCAGTTATCACAACCCATAACTTCTTTCCTGAATTTCTTGCCACATCAACGAGTGTATTAATCTGGGCAAACCCCCACCACTCTAATTTTATTTTTTATTTTTATTTTTGAAATGTGTGTAAGTCGCAATGTTTTTTTAATGATGTGGCATAATGGTCTATGGATACTCAATCGTCATGTACAGCTAGCATGGTGTGCCATGAAATGAATAACTCTCAATGTTATTTAAACATTTTAAATGATGTGACACCATATATACTGCTATAGTCACGTGAATTATATATGAACAAATTTGGATTATAAATTGGATACTTCTATTTTCATTTGGACATAGTGAGATACCATTTTCATGATCAAATTTTACTTATAAGTGTACCCAATACATAAAATATTTCAATAGAGTAGAACTTCTAATTTAGTATCAACTATCTATAAAGACGGCCGATCATTGATAGATACGTGTTAAGAATATGATATAAATAATTAAATTTATTTATTTTCATTAGTTTAATTTTTTTGGACAATTAGTCATTTTATATATGAAAATAAGTGATTTTGAGTTCGAACCCTAACACTATGCTTTGTTTCATTTATTTAAATATTTGATGCGTATAATATATATCCATTCAATTAACACTACAAGAGATTGCATTTTTTGGGATGAAAAATTTCCGTCTCTATTTCGTCTCAAAAGGTCTGTCTCAAAATATTTTTGAAGACAAAATTTGAATTTCATAAAAAAATACTTTTAGGGAAAAAAACTGGCGAAATTGGTCGAAAGCGCTCGAATGAGAATATTCTTTTGGGATGAAACGTTTTCGTCCCAAAATATCTTTCGAATGGAACATGTACTATTCAAACAGTCGGGTATCTGTTCGAACTTAAACGAAATTTGATTCAAACGAATTTATTTTGATCCTATTCGAATGGAGGGAGTGTTCGAACAGTTTATCATGTCTGTTCAAATAGATATATTTATGTTCGAACAAAAATAATTTAATCAAACACGATTTATATACATTCGAATTAAAACATATGTTCAAATGGGAAGTTCAATAGTTTTGTTTGAACGGTGTATGGTACATTCAAATGATGAAAAATGTGTTCGAACAATCTATTATTTGTTCAAATGTTCAAACATGAAGTCTATTCGGACAAAATTGAAGGTTCTCAAGTCATTTGAATGGTTTTGATTGGTAGTTCGAAGAAAAGCTAAAATGTGTTTGAAGGGTAATAAATTGTATTCTACTGTCAAACGGTACTCATGCTACAATAAACTGTAAATTCAAATATGAAATTAATATTAAATTGCATCAAGTTAGAATAATAAAAAGACAACTAAAAAAAATAAGTTCTAGGATTGTGGTGGTATAGAGTTTTGGGACATCAAACATCCTGTCTTTTCCAGTCGTGTGAAATCTATATCCACACACCAAACATCCTGAGTATTGAATGGCCCGCCTTGACGGACCATGTGTCAAAACATACAATTCACATGAGATTTCTTCTGAATTATCACTATATTTCGATACAAACTACATCAATAAATTTTATTCTAGTTATATCAGTGTTAAATAGAAACAAAATCTACTTTAGTGGTATGAAATTCGTAGATAGTAAGATATTTTTTTAATTATACCGTCTATTCAAACCACGAGGTGAACTCATATTCGTGCTTATTTTCGACGTTAGTTACACCTTCCAAGCGAAGTAATTGTATATGTTCACTACACATGTTCAAGTTAGCAATTAATTTGTATCAAGTTATATTATATTCCATGACTTTTAATTTATTTTGATACGCACATATCTCTAACCTCAAGTAGTTGTCAATCTTTGCACAGTTATTCAATATATATTATTGGGCTCTATCAAATTCTCGTCCACATAGGTCACAACCCCCTTGTGTGCCTATGAGATGTATGGTTTGAGAAAATACAGAAAATGATGAATTAACTCACATTTGTCGACCTTTATAATTTCGATTATGTCTTATGAATCTGGTATTAACCCCACGAAAATATATAGAACAATATGTATGTCATTCAATATCAATGTATGACTCTATAATTGAACCTTCCGGACGAGCCTTATTTCCCACAGATTGCTTAAGTTTTTTCAAAAACCATTCAATAAGATACATCCATCTATATTAGACCAGACCAGCAACTAAAGCCTCACGAGGTAGGTGCACAACCAAATGAACGATTACATCAAAGAATAAAGGTGGATACAAACTCTTCAATTTGCATAATATCACTGTAATGTCAGCTTCCATCTTTACTAATGCATCAACTTTCAACATTATATTGCAAATATCCCTAGAAAATCTCCCAAATTCTGTCAGAGCTATACGAACATCTCGAGTAAGCTTTCCACGGACACCAACTAGCAACAAACACTGCAAAACTACATGACGGTCGTGACTTTTAGAGCCAGTTATCTTCTAATCATGGGTTCGCACACATCTTGATAAGTTCGAAGCATAGCCATCAGGTAATTTGATTGTTATGAGCCACTAACATAATTTTTTTCTCTCTCATCATTTGACAATGTATACCAACCAAGAGGCATATAAGTTGACTACCCATTATCTTGCAAATGCAACTCCCTTCTTATCCCCAACTGCTTTAAATCTTTATGAGAGTTAGTTGTATATTTTTTCTTTTCTTCTATAGAGTGCCCAGTATATTCTCGCATATATTTTTTTTAATGTGCATAACATCTAGATTATAGCGCAATGTCAAGGTAGACCAGAATGACAACTCAAAGAATGCTTTTTTTGTCCAATTCAACTCCACTAGTTGTTGTTTCCTCTTTCGAGCTATTGCATCCTTCCCAAATCTATTTTCTGAAACATCAATTAACTGCGTGATAATATCTAGCCTAGACAATTCTGGTGGTAATGACATACACTCAACCCTTCCATCAAATATCGCTTTATTTGAACGTCATCTATAATCATGTGGTAAATATCGACGATGTCCTATGAAACTTAATTTTCTACCATTTTTCAACCATTGAGATTAAGTATTTTTCTTATAGATAGGACAAGTCATTTTACCTTTTGTGTTCCACCCAAACAAGTTTTTGTATGCTGGAAAATCATTTATTGTTCACAGCACTGCAACATGCATTTTAAACTCCTCGATGAGGCCAAATCATATGTACTGAGACCATGATCCCACAACTCTTTCAACTTTGCAATCAGTGGTTAAAGATATACGTTTATTTCATTCCCTGGTGACCTAGGACGTGGTATTAGTAGAATCATCATGAAGTATGGATCCTTCATGCACTTCCAAGGTAGCAAATTATAGGGCATTAATATGACTAGCCAAATACTATGAGAAGTGCTCATGTTGCCAAATAGATTAAAACCATATGTTGCTAACCTAAGTCGTATATTGCAAGGTTTTTTGGAAAATCAAGAGTACTCGACATCAAATTTTTTCCATTGTAAAGAATCTACAGGATGCAAAAGGAAGTCTTCATTTCAAACTCTTTTTGTGTGATGCCAAGACATCTTTCGCAATTGATCGGAGTACATTACGCTTATCGGATGTCCTTCTTGACTCATGAGACACTGGACATTCATCAAATTCTGCATATTATTTGCCAGAAGAGAACACAATCATTCTTACATACGTGAATGATATTATAATCGAATCCTAGCCCTTGTTTCAATTGTTTCGCTTCATAAAAATTACGGGATAATATGTTATCTAGTGGGAGAGCCTCTTTAAATAATTCGAGCAACAAGTCAATGGCCTTTGCAGAAAAACGACATATAGACTTAATATGAAGCAACCTCACTGTAAAAAACAACTTGCTATGACGAGTGCACCTCTCATGCAGTTCTCATTGTGCATCCTTCCACAATCTTCCCAAATTTCCATTTTCCTCAAATGATTGAGTAGATGTTCCTTTTTCCATCCCTCGCCCCAAACATACTAGCACCAAGATTACCTAACATTTTCGTCATATTCTCTCTATTATCATCAATATCATCATATACGTCCACATTTATGTCATTTATGTCGATGTCGTTACCTTCCTCCATTTGATTGGACTGAGTGCCAAATGTGATTCTTTTAGGAAATGGTTTACCACGTAAGAACCATGGTGAGTATTTATGATCGATTTCATTGACATATAAATGCTCCTCCGATCTGAGTCACGGTATTCTAGTAGAGGTATTCTATTGTATGCCTTAATGATCTCTAACCTCCTACTCCAATCGGGGGTCGATGTGCTAATGAAAAAATGGAGGCAACCACAGTCGGGCCCCTTAACAAGATCACCTTTAGCAAGAGTGAGGGTCACTTGCGGAAGTCTCACATTAATGTTCCAACGGTACAAGATAGTGGCATAGAGCGTGATCCAGCTTCTACTGATGCCGATGTTGATAGACAGGTTACGAGGGCTACTACCACGGAGATGCGAGCATCGCACACTTTTGATCCAGGATATGGAAAGGATCCTGGAGAGGATCACTGCGCCTATCATGGTTCGACTACAAGAGATTGAGGGACGCATTACTATCATCCAATAGGACCTGGATAATCTTACTCAATAGTTTTATTTTTTATTTGACATTCTGTTTTGTATCGAACGTTGTCGATTTAATTACTATATCATTTTTATTTGTTGCATGTAGCTAGCTTGTTTCTTATAAAAAAATCATTTTCCTTATTTTAGTTACCAAATCATGATAATATAAAAAATAACATTCCATATAAAGTAATATTTTTTTAATTGCAAATTCTAATTTACCATAACAAAAGTCATTAGTTAATTTTTAAATTAATTATATAAAATTCTTAGGATGACATATATGATATATCTTAGTTTACAATAAATAATAATAAATCCATATAGGTAGATTTTTCATCTTTAGAAAATGATAATTAATAGACTCAAATAATATTTATTTTTAAAATATTTGAATTTCTTTTACTAAATTTCTATTATTAAACTTATTTCGATTGTCTATGCTATCGTTCAAATGCGTTTTATGACAATTCGAACGGGTTACAACTCCGTTCGAACATAAAAGTACCGTTCGAATGATATAGCAACTATTCCCGCCAAATTTATTTATAACTTTCCAGCAAGAACTTTGTTCGAATGATTAATTATAGCGTTCAAACGGATTCTAACTTTCCCGGGCAAAATTTTGTATACGTTCTTGCCACGACTATTATTCGAACAGTTATGTAAGCATTTAAACATGAATTAAATTACCGTTCGAACGTGTATGAGAATGTTCCAACAGTATAGCAACCATCACCGCCAGATTTATTTATAACTTCCCACCAAAAATCTCATTCAAATAATATCTCATTCGAACGGTTTCGACCTTTTCCCGGCACAATTGTCTATACTTTTCCACCACAACTATTATTCGAACAATTATGTAACCATTCGAACGTAATTATAATACTGTTTGAACGCTTTTTTTTTTAGATGTTATATTTCGTTCTAGAAAGTGTAGTTCGAACATATATTTGTCTGTTAGAACGAAGCTAAAATTGCTTTCATATTTTGAGACGAAATTTAATTTTTGTTCCAAATAAGTACTTTTAGGGATGAAATTTAATTCGTCCCAAAGAAATTTCATCTCTAAAAATAAAATTTATTGTAGTGTGATTATTTCCGGCTCAATAACCAGTTGAGTAGCGTGACAAATATACTTCGAACAATATGACATCATTAAAGTCTCTCGACTGATCTCTTTTCTCCAAGAATAATAAATCTCGCAGGTGTAATATTATTAGTGCATGTGTAACCAAAATGGTAAAAATACAGTTCTTGATCTGATAACTCTCTTTTAATAATGATGATAATTTTGTTTTAAATGAAAGATATTTTTATGGGAAAAAGAGGTTCTAAAATTATTGATACTCCAATTTGCAATTTCGGAAGCAAGATTAACATGACATTATGCTCTTTGACAAAGACAGGTACGTAGTTGGTATATACGTACCTAGCTAGCTAGCTGCAGCCAAAAAATATGGTAGCTGGTAAATATGAGGCCCCAGAGAGAGAGAGAGAGAGAGAGAGAGAGAGCCACCTACTCAGTTTATTTATTACAATAGATATTCATGAGAAAATCATCAAGATGATGATGGTGACCCATGTACGCAGTCAGTGGTAGTAGTAGAACTAGCTAGTACTCATCCCTGATGCATTCATTCAATTTTCACATGATCAAGGCCAAAATTCCATATATGGCACTAGCTAACCCCCAGCTGCTCTTCTGCAGGCTTTCTTTCTTCTTCCGCCATTGTAACTAAGAAAACTGTTAGGTCGATTAGGGTGGAAAAAGTGTTAGTTTGGGACATGACTCACAGATGAAGATCAGGCGACGTAAAGTAGAATTTCCTGTCACGTATGGCTTGCTAGCTAGGTAGGTACATGGGAACGACGGGCTAGCCGGAGCGGGAGGGAAAGGGAGAAATTAAGGCCTCGTTTATTTTCAGAAAACATCTCATATTATATCATCTAATCATTACAACTTTCTCAACTTCTAATACAAAATAAAATAAACAATTCAACTTTTTCAAATCTCAAAATAAAAATAATATTAAAAAATATATTTTAACAATACTTTATTCAACTTTTTAACTTTAATCTCTTCTCATCTTATCTCATCTTTGAAAACAAACGTGCCTGTAGGCCATGCGTGCAGGCTGTCGTTTTCGACTTGTTTCTCCTATACGAAATGGTTGATATATATAACATGGCGTTGCGAACTGTATATTTACTGTAATGTGAATATATATATATATATATATATATATATTGTTTACATTAGGGTTCCATGCATGTAGGTACATAAGAAAGCACTGATCGATCATGAGATTTGTGTGATTTTCTTGCAAAAACGAATTAAATAATAAATAATGTTACAAATGATCTTCCAGATGAATAATTACTTGATAATAATATGGGACGTACACGCGGTACGTATTCTTATCCGTATATAAAATGCCAAGTTATTTAAAATCGATATTTATGTAAGCAATTTTAATTGTCATTTATATTACAGGAGTATCCAATAATATTATTCGCTAATGGATAACCCATTTTGTATTTATAAAAGAAGAATGATAGTTGTAGTTGTGAGTGTGAAAGTATTGTATAATTATTTTAGAAAAAATAAATATACGGGACCCATATGAAATGAAATTAATTTTTTAATAGTGGACCCCATTCTTTTTCAAAACGACTGCACGTCACTTGGACACTTCACGACTGTATGTAGGATTACTCATAAATTGATCCCTATATAGTTTGATAAGAATATTTTTCTCATTGTAGTTTGGGCAAACCCCAAAAAGCTATAGAGGAATTTTCCCTAAAAATTCAATTGTATTTTAAACAATGTAGGTTTTACAATGTATTAATAGCAAAAAGATATTATAAACATCTTTCAACATAGGAATCAAATACTATAATTAGTACTATTAATATATTTATCAACATAAGGATATTAAACCTATGGTACTAGCTAAGGATCAGGTACAGTACATAAAATAACAAAAAACTTTATATATTTAATATTTCTTATGAAGTTGGATATATATATAATAGAAAAAAGAAATTGAAAGTAAGTAAAAATGTTGAAGGGAATAAACTGATCAATGACAAAATAAGAATCATGATGAATTATTTTATAAGATCATGATGATCTGGGGTTAATTAACTAGTATTTAATTTTTTTCTTGAGTAGTACCAATTCAACTAATCATCCACGTGAACATGATTCGCTTGAAAGGCCGATATATTGGTCGTTGGGTTTTAAAATTTATACTTTTTTTCAAATCATTTCCAATGTCGTCGTGATCCTCTCTTTAGGATATCATTGTTTACATGACAGAATCAATAGCTTTGGGATATGCACTGTAATAGGGCACTACAAGCTGGAATATATCATCATCATGTGACTGCATGGCCACCCAATGAAAGTGGCCAGTGTGTTCCGGCAGTACTGCCACGCAAGGTGGTCACAATGCTGGAGGTTGTTCTTCACGATATTATATGGTGCAGTTGCACGTGCTGATCACTTTGAACGAAACAAATTGCTAGCTAACTAGTGCTACAAAATATAAAGCATGGGTTTTGCGGTGCTACTACGTACTGCATCGATCATGAGGAACAACGTACAACGTCTACATGAGTCATGGCAACGGAGACGGGGGAGATCATCCTCGTAGTTTTTTTTTTGCCTATTCAACAAATATTAATTTAATATTTAATCATTATATTTTAGCAGAATTTATAAGTTTCAAAGAATAAAACATTAATGGTTTATATAAAATTATTGGGAGTTATACGGGTTATTTAAATTTTTAGTACAATTTTCCTTTTTCTTGATGATCTAGTGATCTACTTGATCTCTCTGATCTCCGCCAAAAAAAAAAAACAAGGAAGCGACGACGGCGTTAAGCGCAGTCTGATATAAACTACGGACTGTGAAGTCATACATGCAATATCCATGCAGTAGCTAGGTACGCAATCATGAATGAATAATTAATTAACAAATTACCTTAAGTAATGACAAACCGATTGATCGTTGACAAGCTGTGGGCTAGCTAGCTACATGCACACCCAACAACTTCGGTCTATTATTTCTCTTTTTATATTCTTTCTTGTCAATATATACGAGCTGCCCACAGAGTTGGACTGTGGATTCGACTGGGAAATCATGCAACAGACCGGATCTGCAACCTTCCGCTTGAAGCTATTTTTTCTTTATTTATTTTATAATTTTTTCTTCTTTTGTTTTTTGTGTTTTTTAATGGATCTATTGGAGGCAATAACAATGTCGTCGGTAGAGGATAGTAGGTAGATACTCATCATAGTTGATTAAATATTAATGATAGAAGATAGGTAGAGAAAGAAGGAAAGATGGAGAATGCATCTTGCATGATATACATGGGGGAGGTAGATATGAGAAGAAAGGAAGATAGATAGGGAATGATCGATGGATAGGGGCAGGTGGAGAGAGAGACAAGGAGAACAACTAGCAGAAGGAGAAGATATTCCTCCATGGACAAGCTTCTCAAGAGATCAGCATGCATGCAGGCCGAGAGTGGTTGGAGGATCAGGAGAATGGTTGTTGGGAGAGGTCAGAATAAGGGTGGAGGGCGGGGACGAGAAGATGGATGAGAGATTCTCTCTTTAGAAAGTACATGCCAATAATTTCTACGTACATTGCTGGAATGTTTGATGAATGTATTTGGTACCCCAGAAAATGATAGAAAGCAATGTTCGTTGTCACGATAGGTGAACGGCCAACTCTGGTCTACTTACAGCTATATATATCAATGACATTAATTTTTTTTATTGGTACCTGGTGTTCAACAATTAAGTTCCGACTAATTTTGTAAGTGCACAGACTCTCGACAAGTAGTTAATTTACTGTAAATGCATGCACCTAGGTAATTCAATGGGAAGTTCCTCAGTCTGATGACTCGGCCTCGAAATTGTTTGCATCCAATACAAGGAATACTGCCTTTCCCAGCACAATAATGTCGCTGCTACAACCCCTAAAATCGTTGCAAATAGTTTATACCAACGCATTAAGCGTCCTTGCGTGTTGGTTGCGAAAGAAAAAATAGATACAACAATTTGTTACCATCGACTTCCCATAAACGTCACAAATATGGGTATTCGGGACGTTTCTAATTCAGCCGCAAATTTGTAATTACGCACTGGAAACAATGCCCCCGACTCATGTGTACGTATGGAATTGCAAATGTCTGTTCACGTCGTCTCAAAATCACTGAAAAAAGTATGGACTTCGTCGGTATTAACTTGGATTTTTGCGTCCTTCCAATTAATCGATGGGAATGGAAATCAATTTGGTCGATTTATTGTCGCTGTAAATGTTGTCTTCATCGCCGCAATTAGTGTGGGACGTTCTTTTCCAACACTTTCGTGAAGTCGATGGAAATAGTCTATATTTCTGACGATTTTAAGTACTCGTCAATACCAATGGCCACATGGAGCACCGGTTTTTCCCAAAGAAATTCACTTATCGCTACAAATGTCCACTAGCCACATATATTAACAAGCTGGTTCTCATCCACTGGCATGCAGTAGCGGCTAAAACATGACACACGGCGTGAATAATGGGTTGGCGACTAACAGCCAGGTTCAACAACTTCTCTAAATATCCACAACACATCGTCACACCTAGCTAACTAAAGCTCCAGCCATCAACCAAGGCATCAAGCAATATAGGCACACCTGTAGAAACAACCTATAGTGATTTTATTATAGTGATTTTTTAATATTAATAAATATTGTAGTGATTTTATTTTTTATTTATATATAATAATGATAAATATTATAATGATTTTATTTTTAATTTATATATAATAGTGATAAATATTATAGCGATTTTATTTTTTATTTATATATTCTAGTGATTTTATTTTTTATTTATATATTATAGTGATTTTATTTTTTATTTATATATAATAGTGATAAATATTTTTTATTTATATATTATAGTGATTTTATTTTTTATTTATACATTATAGTGATTTTATTTTTTATTTATATATTATAGTATTTTATTTTTTATTTATATATTTTAGTGATTTTATTTTTTATTTATATACTATAGTGATTTTATTTTTTATTTATATATTATAATGATTTTATTTTTTATTTATATTTAATAGTGATAAATATTATAGTGATTTTATTTTTTATTTATATATTATAGTGATTTTATTTTTTATTTATATATTTTAGTGATTTTATTTTTTATTTATATATTATAATGATTTTATTTTTTATTTATATTTAATAGTGATAAATATTATAGTGATTTTATTTTTTATTTATATATTATAGTGATTTTATTTTTTATTTATATATTATAGCGATTTTATTTTTTATTTATATATTATAATGATTTGATTTTTTTGTTTATATTTAATAGTGATAAATATTATAGTGATTTTATTTTTATTTATATATTATAGAGATTTTATTTTTTATTTATATATTATAGTGATTTTATTTTTTATTTATATATTATAATGATTTTATTTTTTTATTTATATTTAATAGTGATAAATATTATAGTGATTTTATTTTTTATTTATATATTATAGTGATTTTATTTTTTATTTATATATTATAATGATTTTATTTTTTATTTATATATTATAGTGGTTTTTATTTATTTATATATTATAGTGATTTTATTTTTTATTTATATATAATAGTGATAAATATTTTTTATTTATATATAATAGTGATAAGTATTATAGAATGTTTGTGAATAGTTATGAGTAGAGATTGAAGTGCGTTTGTGGGTCTCATTGAGAGTATTTTAAGTTTTTTGGCAAGTGAAATATTTTCAAAACTACGAGAAGACTTGGAAAGTGTTGAGAATACCTTGATAGCTAAACATAGCCTCAGGCTCTTTTTTGTGTCTTTCCACTTCTTCGGCATAACGTTTGTCCCGTTCACGCTCATGTTGTTGCGTAGACTCCTGTATTACCATCTCGCTTAGACCTCTAGCATACCCTGGTCTATGCCCTATTACCTCTCTAAATACAGAAGTTGTTGCCCCTTCAGTACGTTGCTCAAGTTCTATACCGTCCATCTTGCCAACCATTTGCACTGCATAAAATATAGAGTTAGTGTAAATTAAACCATAACTTATTCTTCAGTAGAATGAGGGTGTATTTATGCTACGGAAAAATATGTACATGATAGACCATAAAGGGGGTTGTTTTTATTAAAATTTTCACATAAAGCTCTTTTGTCGTGGATGTCACGAATTTATCATTCTTCCTAGACCAACAGTGTAATGCCCCGACCCGAGGGTCCGGAGAGTTAACTCATATAACCTGATAACCAACTCCAACAATCCTAATGTATTTTCAAATCGAAGAATTTATACTTCCAAAACTTCAAGTAAAACGTAAATATTTCAAATTAATAACCATCTCACAATCCAACAACTCAAATAAAAATATCAACTCTTCTTCAAGTCCCAAATAACAAATAAGAATAAAATAAAATTTACATAAGTCTCCATAAACCGTCTAAATCCATAGAAATAAACTTAATAAGTAAATAACATCCAATAGCAGTACTAATACTGCGAGATCCCCAATATCTATTCATAGATAATCTTATCCACAACCTCTAATACTGATCCTCAGTTGAACCATCATTATCATCTGAAAATATTATGAAGATTAAGGGGTGAGTTATCAACAACTCATCAAGTAGAGAACATATACTAGTATGTAAACATAAGCATTTATAACGTTTGGTATGCAAACAAAATATTTACTTTCAGAAATGCATAAACAAAACTTGGTATAAAAACATTAGAGCAAAATTTCCAGAAAGACAAACTTATTCTCAAAAAGAAAATCCATTGGCATATCTAAACCAAAACATTATAATCATATCATTTCTTAACATCACATCGGAACAAATACCATATTTAACCCTCATGGTAGGGTTATAAACCACCATTATACCCGTGGCTGGGCCACATACTATGTTTCACCTCCGTGGTAGGGTTATAAACCACCATTATACCCGTGATTGGGCCGTATATCATATTTCACCCCCGTAGTAGGGTTATAAACCACCATTATACCCGTGGCTGGGCCTTAACAGAAAATAGAACATATATCATCGGAATTAGATCACATTCATATACAGAATCAGAATTTCATGCCAAGGTTTTCAGATGACACATCATATCGAAACAAAATACTGAATAGTTTCAGATCATTTCACATGTTCGAAATAAAAAAAATCAAAGTATTTTCATTTATTCATAGCAAAAACTTTTAGATTTTCATATTTGCTCTTTTGTATGGTTCCGAAACAAAATGCACAAAATTAGCTTATGTCTACACCAGTCATGATAGAAAATACTTTTTCTTATATATATGCAGAATAAACATCTGAAACCGTTTTCAGATTTCTTTTCAAAAACAAACATGCTTACTTTCAAAGTCAACCTCATTTCATTTCTTTTATGCAAAACTAGTATATAAATCCCGCTTACCTGACTTCCGAGTATTATCTACGCTTTGAGTCGGAACTCCAGTAAAAACACCACCTAAACAAAACATATACCCAATATTTAATAAACCAATCCAGTAAGCTACTATTTATTGAGCAATAATCCAAAATATCCCCTTTTTAACACAATGCCTATCATAAAAATTAAACCCAAACAGTCCCCTCCTCAAACCATTAGCATTTAAACCCCAATACAACCACTAACATCTCCACCCCATAGCCAAACTCAACCCATACAGCCGCCTTTTATCAACACCAAACCAACCATAAAACATCTCCAAAACCAACAACAACAACTCCTATGTTTAAAACATAACACAAACAACACGTCAACTCCAACCTTCAATATAAAACTTCAGTGCAAACATCATATTTTTTTTTTAATCATTCAACATTTCAAGACTTGGGTATCCGCGCCACTCATAATACATCCAACACAACCAGCTCAAAACACCCATTGTACACACAGTCAATAAACCACCCCGAGCAGCCATCAATCACTTCCATACGCCACACACATCAACCCAAAACACCACACTTTAACATAAATAATTAAAATAGCCAAACCTATAATCACATAAAATCTCCCTTTTACTAAGCGATGAATAAAAGGGAAGAAGAGAGTAACGTGGCTTACCGACGTTGGACTCTATGACAACAACTGACAAACACAAGGGAGACACTGCTTGATGGAGGGAAAAAAATACACTGTGAAAATAAAATGAATGTGTGGTTTGAGTGTGCATGTGACTAGGTAAAAAAAAATAGAGTTTATGAGAGTTTGAGTGTGCATGTGACTAGGTAAAAAAAAATAGAGTTTATGAGAGTTTGAGTGTGTGCATGCGAGGTAGTAAGATTCTGTGTGAAAAAGAAATGTCGTGGTGAGTGCGTGAAAAACAGAGGAAAAAGAAGGCCTGGGTGCATATAAATAGAGGAAAAAGAATGAGAGTGAGATCGGATAGTGAAATGGAGATTTACCAACGTTAGGAGTTCTGGTGAGAGGGCTCGACGGCAACTCAAAAATCTTTGATCATATGCAAACACCTAAAATCTCAAATCTATCGAAAAGAAAAGATATAGGGAAGAACAGAGGGAGAGAGAGAGAAAAGCTAACCTTGGTTTATTCCAGAAACTGAAACCTAGGTGCACCAAAATCACTGAAAATCGCAAGAGAGAAAGGATACGAGAGGTCCGCACTTTAGAGAGAGAAAGAGAGGGAGAGTGATCGGTTGGGAGTTTGGAAATGAGGAAGGAATGAAAGAGAGAAAAAAAAAACTGCAATAGCAGAGAAATCGTGGCAGTTACGGGAAGAAGAAGAAAAGAAAAAGTAAGGGCAAAGTCACTCACATAAACGACAGCGTCTGGGGCTTTAGTTTATAAAAAAAAATCTCGTGGGCTTGGGCCAGGCCTTAAGGCCGGTTATTACAAACAGACTTCATTGTAGAACTCCACCAACTTTTTGTAGCCGAACGTTGTGCAACAATGAAGCAATATTACACCTTACATATGTATTTAGTTATTCCTAAATGTAACCATCTTTCATAGCGAGTAAGCAGAATTTTGTATGTGGCATTTTTTATTATTGTGCAATGTTGAAAACATGATGAAGAATACTCCTCTTTCTTAAATTTGTAGCTCTTTTGTCAACTCTAAGCTGCTCTCATTCTGGCTCGAATGGTTTCTATCTTCTCTATTATCTTCTGTATGATTTCAGGACCCAAAATTTGTCTTTCTCCCACCTCGTCCCAATACAAAGGAGATCTACACTTCCTACCATAAAGTGCTTCATAAGGTGCCATCTCAATGCTAGCCTGGTAACTGTTATTATAAGCTAACTCGACCAAAGGCAAGTGTCGAATCCAAGTTCCCTTGAAATCCAACATACACGCTTTCAACATGTCTTCCAAAATTTGAATGGTTCTTTCTGACTGACCATCCGTTTGCGGGTGAAATGCAGTGCTAAAACTTAACTTAGTGCCCATGGCCTCCTGTATGCTTCTCCAAAATTTTGAAGTGAAACGAAGATCCCTATTCGACACAATAGACACGGGTACCCCATGCAACCTCACTATTTCTTGTATATACAACTCGACTAGTTTCTCTAGCTTATAAGAAAATTTGATAGGCGCAAAGTGAGCGGTCTTCATCAAACGGTCCACTATCACCCATATTGCCTCCTGTCCAGTCAGTATCCGTGGTAAGCCTGTAACAAAATTCATAAAAATATGCTCTCATTTCCATTCTGGAATCTGAAGTGGTTGCAATAACCCTACCGGTCTCTGGTGTTCTATTTTCACTTGTTGGCAGGCCAGACACTGTGCCACAAATTTGGCAATCTCCTTCTTCATGCCATCCCACTAAAAAGACCCCTTCAAATCCCGACACATTTTTGTACTACCTGGATGAACTGTGTAAGGAGAGCGATGCGCTTCTTCGAGGATAAGCATTTTTATTTCATCATTATCTGATACACAAAACCTATTTTCGAACCTTAACACTCCATCTTCAGAAACATTGAACTCAGATTTATCCCCTTTTTCTACTTCTTCGATTAATCTCGCCAACTTAGAATCTTCTTTTTGGTCGAGCTTAATTCTGTCTATCAAAGCTGGTTGAATTATTAAACTGGCTATCAATGCCTGCTTGTCACCAACAACAACTTCAATAGCAGCTCTTTCCAAGTCCATTATTAAGTGGGGCTGAGTGGTAAGAGTTGCAATTGTTGGTCCCATTGGCTTCTTGCTAAGTGCATCAGCTACAACATTAGCTTTGCCTGGATGGTAGTTAATGTTGCAGTCGTAATCCTTAACTAGTTCGAGCCATCTCCTCTGTCTCATATTTAGTTCCTTCTAAGTGAAGAAGTATTTCAAACACTTGTGATCCGTGTAGATTTGGCACCTTTCACCATATAAATAATGTCTCCAGATTTTAAGCACAAAGACAACAACGGCTAACTCCAAATCATGTGTGAGGTAATTCTATTCATAAGTCTTCAACTGCCGAGATGCATATGCTATTACTTTCCCATGTTGCATCAGCACGCACCCCAATCCCAATCGTGAAGCGTCACTGTAAACTACAAATCCTCCTCTTTCGCTAGGGACTGTCAGAACTGGAGCTATCACCAATCTCTTCTTCAATTCTTGGAAGCTTTCCTCACATTTATCAGTCCATTCATACTTATTGTTCTTCCTGGTAAGGGCGATAAGAGGAACTGTAATTTTTGAGAAATTGTCTATAAACCGATGGTAATAACCAGCCAAACCCAAGAAACTCCTAACTTCATGCACATTGGTTGGTTGGGTCTAGTTAACTATTGCTTCAATTTTCTCGAGGTCTACTGAAATACCATCCTTTGAGACTACATGTCCCAAAAATGCAATAGACTCAAGCCAAAATTCACACTTCTTCAACTTAGCAAATAATTTCTTATCCCTGAGTGTCCCTAGTACTTGTCTCAGATGGTCTTCGTGTTCAGCTTTGCTCCTGGAGTAGATTAATATATCGACAATAAACACCACTACAAATTTATCCAAGAATTCATGAAATACTTGATTCATCAAGTCCATAAATACTGCTTGGGTGTTGGTTAGGCCGAAAGGCATGACCAAGAATTCATAGTGGCCGTACCTGGTCTTCAAAGCTGTCTTAGGCACATCCTCCGCCTTGATCTTTAATTGATGATAACCCGATCTGAGATCAATCTTGGAGAATACCTGGGCACCTTGCAACTAATCAAATAAATCATCGATGTGGGACAGCGGATATTTATTCTTTATGGTCACTCGATTCAGTTCCCTGTAGTCTATACACATCCTCATTGTCCCATAAACGACAGTGTCTGGGGCTTTAGTTTATAAAAAAAAATGCCGTGGGCTTGGGCCAGGCCTTAAGGCCGGTTGTTACAAACAGACTTCATTGTAGAACTCCACCAAGTTTGTTGTAGCCGAATGCTGTGCAACAATGAAGCAATATTACACCTTACATATGTATTTAGTTATTCCTAAATATAACCATCTTTTACAGCAAGTAAGCAGAATTTTGCATGTGGCATTTTTTATTATTGTGCAATGTTGAAAACATGATGAAGAATACTCATCTTTCTTAAATTTGTAGTTATTAAACATGCATACCTTCTCCTCTAAGACTCTCACAAATGATTTCCTCCCGACATTGTGATTGGTTTTTAGCATGTTACTGTTTTCTTTGTTTTGCTTTGACATTTTCTAACAATACAACAAAATAGTACAAATTCAAGATTGTTCTTTGTAAATGAATCTAGCTTTTCCCAGACGACAACTATCCTAAAAACATACAGGAATGTGCAGCAACTTATACCTTGAATGTCTCGCTTCCCCATCTACCACTTAACTTCACCCAAACTAAGGGGCCGACCAACCTAATCCCACTAGTCAATGCTTCTTCGTGGCTACCATATAACAAATATTTCTTATATAACAAATAAATGGACATGAGACTTTACTTATGCATTGACCTTTCAAAAAGACATCGTATAAAACATGACGTTCATAACCTTTTCTTTCATAAACATTCTTTCTTCATTTCATACTTGTTCACATATACTTATGAGTTTGAGGCCTTTCTTGACTTATAACATATAATTGAATACCTCATGGCTCCTCTATGCACCGTGTGTTCCCCGCTAGTTACCGCATCAACCATTGACCACTTTGACCAAGGTGACTACATCTTCTATTTCATATTACGGCAGTTCGCTTTTTGCCTTCATCGTTGGTGCACCCACTAGCTGTAGGTGCGATCTTGCTCCGATACCTTTTTCTTTTAGGAACCATTCGAGATCCACCGACAGTACTTCACCAACCAGGGGGTATCCCTCCATTTCAAAGACTCTCGATAGCACAGAGGAGTTCCACTAGGACATTCTCTCGTCCCAGTCTTTGGGGTCGTGATAAAAACCTTTTAATAAAAAAGACTCTTCTTCTTCTTCTTTTTCAAAAGATTTTCATATTCCCAATGCATGTGACATGACAATGAAACTTAGAACCTTCATGAGACACATGCAAATGCTGAATGCCTCATCATGATTATATAACATTCAAACATGCAATCCTAATACATTTCACGTTACGGCTTAAAAATATTAGAACATGTTCTTTTATTACAATTCTAGTGCATTGAACATCAACCAAAAGACAAACATTCAATACTTTCCATGTAAGGGATAAAACATACAAACCCTAGCATATCCAAGAATCATTCTTAGCTCCTTAAACTTAAAACACCAATAATCATACTTCATCAATAGTGTTGGCCGAAACCTCTTATTCTTAAAAACATGCATTTCAATCAATTTATATGACCTTGAAATCTTCTAATGTATTAAGCAAAAACTTTTATCAAGAAGACTCATGGGTAGCCGAAACATCTAGTGGTCGTACACAACATTTTCGTGAGCTTAGTCCAATACAAGAATTCGGTCAAGTAACAAACATTCACATACAAAACAAGAATAGTGCAATCCGAGCCCTAATATGGTTTCTTATTCCATTTTTATAACATGCATACCTTCCATTGGCCATTCTATTCATACATTAGATAATCAAGTTAAGAAAAGATTATATGACATGGAAGAGACATCAATATCACGAACAATCACATAAACTAAGCAACCAACAAGTTCACATGACATATACATAAAATATCCAAGTACAAGTTAGAAGTGCACTTACAAAAAAAATCAAAGTATCTATATTGCAAGCAAGCTGAAAATTGCATATAACACTAGTTAGATTCATCATTCAAGAAAACCCAAACCCATGTGTTTAAGTGTTGTGCTCTAGACATCTTTTTCCAAGAAAAAGACTCCAAATATTCAGACCATTCTTCCTTGAATCCGAAAGTTAACTACACCAAAAACCCTACCTCATAGAAACACTATATCCGTGGCTTTTAACCTAAAAAACACCACGCTTGTTGCTTCTATCTTTCTTGAAGAAAAATCCTAATCTAACCATGTGCATAAAAATGTAGGTTCATATGGAAAACCCTTCAAAACATGAGCTAACTCTTTCTAGCTCAAATGTGTGTGTGTGTGCATGTGCATGAGCTCTAGATAAACTTATTAGAAACCGAAACTCCATTCCCTTGAAGCAGTGCATGTGTGTGTGTAACAAAAGAAAAGTTGGCTTCATACCTTATAGACTCTCATCTTGGAAGTATCTTCTCACTTTACTTATCCTTGAAAGGATGTTTGGGTGAGAAGAAAGTATTGTAGAGAGTGTTTGGATGGTGAGAAAGTGATAGAAATTTGGAGAGAATGGTGATGGCCAAATACCTCAAGAGCAATGCACAAAGTGACTAAAGGTCCTAGGATTTTCGGCTCCTCTCCCTTTTATAGACACCAAAAGCTTCTTGCATGAGCCAAGCTCATGCATGGATGCCAAGTGGTATGTCATCCTATGACCTCTTCCTCTATCAACATTTGATTGTATTGGAAACATAATACACCTTTTTGCACAAGTGGTGCCTCTATCCTCAAAACCGAAGTCCCTTCCTCTTTTGCCCTCCATTTAACGTCTTGGTTCTAAGGGTGTAACCGGTTCGGTCTGGTCCGATTTTTGACAAAATTTAGGACCGGACTGGTATACACTGATTTTATATTTCTAAAAATCGATTACGCACAAGTTACCTTCCTAAACCAGTACCTTCGATTTTACCGATTTTCGGTCTGGTTTTCCAGTTTTAATAAAATGTAATAGACTATTGATCTTCTTATATGTCCTAAAATTCTAATAGCTTTGCAATAACATATATTATATGTATTAGAGAGTAAGAACTTGACAACAAAATCAGCTATGCTTTTTGCATGACCTACTTCTTTTATATATGTATATATATATATAGTGTAAATTAATACGTACATGAGCATGATTTAATACAACCAAAAAAAAATTATAATTACTATTGCTTCTAATAACAAATATATAGAGGACACATATATTATAAATTATATGACTCCATACTGTACACATATTTTTATAGGTTTCAATCTATCTCACGTTTCACGTTGGGATATATTCGATCATGACCTCATGGTCAGCCCCTAAATTTTAGAACATATTTTCAATAAAAGAAATTAAAGTACTACGTATAACTAGTACATGTCATTAATTATAATCAATTAACAAACAATATGACAATATCAAGTGACACCATTAAAGTATTTGATGAACACCTGAACAATAGTGAACTATATACTATACTAATAGTGATATTAATACTATATAATAATATATGGTCATAGTGATAATTATATAATATCTTATATATAATGATAATTTATATTATTATATATTATAAATAAATATTATATATAATATTAAGAAAATTGATTTAAATATATGTTATATTGAACCGGTCCGGTCCTAAAAGTCATAGAACCGGAACTGGGTTTGGTTTCGGTCGATTTTGTCGTTTTAGAAACCGGTTCCGGACCGGACCGGCTCCACCTGTTTGGGCTGATCCGGGTTTTTAGTTTTCCGGTTCAAATTTACACCCCTACTTGGTTCAATGAACCTCATGGCTCAAAGGTCTTTTATCAAGCTCAAATCTTCCTCAATTTCTTACATGTGTGCATGAGTGCCAAGTGGCATGTGAGGAGTGTGTTTGTGTGCATGGGCTGCCGAAATCCCCTTTGTTCTCTCAAAAAGATCTTCTTTCACCACACTTTTGGACAAGCATGTGATTGGTCCAATTTTGCACAAAGATCCTTGCCCTAGCCGTCCACCTCAAGGTGTTCTTACACAAGATTTTCCTTCTAGCAGCCTTAGGCATGTAAGCCTTTCTTTCCCATCTTGATTTTGCCCCTTCCCAAGATAAGCTTTTTACCTACCTTTTTACATGTATGACACATGGCAAAAAGTAAACCTTCTTTCTCCATGGTTGGCGTCCATAGCCTTTTGGCCTTCCCTAGGCTCCACTTTTCCCACAACCTAATCATTACCTTCTAGATCTCTTTCCCATAGTGACAAGTGTCACAAAGTTTCTTCCTACAAGCAAAACCTACATGCATGCGTGACACATGGCAAGAAAAATTATTGATCTCCTATAGTAGGCATGTAAGCCAAACCCTAGATCCTTCTTGCCTCTCTTCCTTATTTCTATCTAGATTCATCAAGTCCTAAACATAAGCTCTATTAGATGATAGGTGGCATGCTAGAACTTGAGTTGGGCGTGAGCCCTAGTTCCATTGGGCTTTAAACCCTAAATTTCTAATGAAGGCCAAAACTCTCTTGGACTTGCAAAATAAAAAATAAAAAATACTTACACAAAAGCCTAGAAAGTCTTAGTCGTCACAAGTTTGAACCTGCCAAATTATTCAAAAATGTCTCGAATGTTATTTCTCCATAACTTTTAGTTGTGCAACCTGGAACAGTATGCATTGACGATAACACAAGTGGGGTAACCTACATGTTTCTTGAACCATGAAGGGAACTCTATTTCATGAGTTCAATCAATATGCATTGGGTTCTTTTCCTTACATATTTGATAGTGCTCGCTACACACATTAAAACAATTTACATTAGATTTCCTTCGTGTAAATAACCACCAAATATGTGCAGTGAGCATAATGACATACTAAGTTGGTAAAAGAAGCTTATAGATGAAAACTCTCAAACTATAGAAAGATGCATACTCTATGTAGGCATAAATCTCTATGTAGTTGTTTACCAATGAGCTGAGGTAAATAGTATTAGATCTAGATGCACAGATTATGCCATACCCAATGGATGAACTTTCTGGGTAAAAATCTTAAACCCATCTCTCCCATCCTCTTCGCCACTATCAATGTTGCGGTTAGCTCGGTTGAACCTTGTCTCAATATCTTTGAGATACATCGAGCAAAATGTCAATCATTCAACATGAATTGAATGTAGGCTTTTGCTATTGAGCCTTCTGGACGAGTCTTATTCATAACATACAACTTGAATTTCTCAAGATACCTCTCAAATGGGTACATCCACCTATATTAAGCTGGACCTACAAGCAACGCCTCACGGGGCAAATGGAGGGCTAGGTAGACCATCACATCAAAAAATTAAAGAGAGAAAATCATCTCCAACTTGCATGAAATGAGGAAGATATCACATTCCAGCTGCGCTAAGCAATCTACATTTAGCGTTCATGCACAAATCTCTTTGAAGAAATTGCTAAGTTCTGTCAAAAGCAAAGAAATATCATTTCTTAAGCACCCTCAACTGCAAGAGGGAGTAGTCTTTGCAAGAAAACATAATAGTCATGGCTTTTCAACCTACATATTTTGCAATCACGAACAGAAAAACATTGTGAAATACAGGTCGCAAACTCATCTGGAAATTTCACATCGGCCAACCACTCACAAAAAAATTTTCCTCTCATTTCCACTAAGAGTAAAATAGGGGAGTCAAATCGTGTTAACGGTCATGTTCGTGTCGTGTCAAGACATATACATTATACTTAAAGGGTTAACCCGAACACAACCCGTTAAGGATTTCGTGTCAAAATCTCAAACCCTAACACGATCCATTATGATAACAGGTTGACACGACACGACTCATTTTGACCCGTTACTAAATACAAAATAGATTGATACGATATGACACGGCATGACCCAATCTGTTTTAACTTGTTTACATTAATGGGTTGAGCAGACCTGTTTCAACCCGTTTGACCTAGTTGATTTTATATAAATATTATAATATAAACAATGTCTACAAAAAATAAAAAACTAGCTACAAGTCAAAAATTAGAATTCAAACAATAAAAATACCGATATTAAAATCCCAACAATACCAAATATGATAAACACACATTGTAATAATATAAAAGTTACAATAAAAAATATGATAAACATACATTGTAAAAGATTAATGTTACAAGGGTTACTGGTTGAAGGGGGTGGCGTTAGACTTGGTCACTTGACTAGTTGAGAAGTTGAGATTTGAGAAAATTGGGGGACTCGAGGGCTATAGGGTTAGGGTTTTTTGAATTTTTTGAATTTTTTAAATTTTAAGTATAAGGGTATAAATATAAATTCAAGTTTATTAATGAGTCATAACGGGTTGACCCGTTAGTGACTCGTTAAGTAATCCTGTCTTAACGGGTCAACCCGTTTTGATGCAAACTCGTTAAGACTAAAATCAAACCTGCTTTTATCGTGTCATGTTCATGTTGGGTTAAGGGTCATGTCACATATTTCCACCCTAGCGTAAATAATGCATGTGACTTTGAATATCGGTTACCTTGATGCGTCAGATGTAATTCATTTCTTATACCTAGGTCACAACGTGCATTAATATTATCTTTACTTTTTCCAGGAATGTTCATTAATGTGCTGAGTATGTTGTCACATATGTTCTTTTCAATATGCATAACGTCAAGATTATGTTGAAGCTAAAGTATAGACCAAGACGGTAAGTTGAAGAATATGCTTCTCTTCGTCCAGTTCAACTCTTGAGCAATGCGTTTTCTCTTCTTATGGCATTTGCCAAATTCCACATCCCAAATAAGACTTAGTTGACTTACAATATTCGGTCATGATAATACACTTTGCAGCATGCGGTGATCTTCATTACCGTTGAATAGGATTTTTCTTTCCACCATACGTGGTTTGCCGGTAAAAACCGACGATGTCCCATGTAGCTGTGCTTTCGACCAAAGTTCAACCGTATTGAATCTGTACCAGCATTCCATGAAGGACAGGCCAATTTCCCTTTAGTTGACCATCCTGAAAGGTTACTATATGTAGGAAAGTCATTTATTGTCCACAATAAAGTAGCATGCAATTTAAATGTTTCCTTCGTGTATGCATCATATGTATGCACCCAATTTTCTCAAAGATCATTCAATTCATCTACGAACGGCTGGAAGTATACATCAATATCATTTCCTAGTATTTTGGACCACGAATAATGAGAGACATAATGAAGAATTATTTTTTCATGCATAACTACAGAGGCAAGTTATACGGCACGAGGATCACGGGCCATATACTATAAGGTTTTGCAAGATTGTTGAAATGATTGAAACCATCACTCGCTAAACCAAGCCTGATATCGCAAGCATCTTTACCAAACCAACTATGATCTTTATAAAATGTAGTCTAGACTCTGAATTGGCAGGATGCCTCATAGTATTACCATCACTCGCTCCTTGCTGTTTATGCCATCTCATATCAATTGAAATCTTAGCAGACATATATAGTTGTTGCAACTTTGGCTTCAAAGGAAAATTACGCAACACATTCTAAGGGATTAAATGGTTCCTATGTGTGTTTGACAACCACTTAGGGGCCTTGCATTTTGGGTACTCAATCATATCGGCATTGTCCTGTCAAAATAGTACGCAATCGTTTGGACAAGCATGGATTTTGTGGTAGTTGATTCCCAACCCCCGCTCCAGTGATCGTGACTCCTCGTATGAATGTGGCAATTGAGCCTCAAGAAATGAAGACCTCAACAACTTTAGTAGAATGTCAAATGAATTTATTAACCAACCCTCAGTAGCTTTAATGTGCATCAGTTTCACAATGAATGAGAGCTTTGAAAACTTTGTACACCCCTAGAAAGTCGACGCCGAGCATTATCCAATAGTTTTTCATATGACAAGGTTGGTGTAGCCTCGGTTATAGGTGGCTGAGCTCTAGGTTCGGTTCTGTCAGAGGGTGTATCAATGAACATGCCTTCCCTGATGTCATCTAACATCTGCTCCATGTCATCAATGTATTTGTCTTCATCACTAGGTGAGGCACCTTGATGGTCATCACTAACATTCACAATTTCCTCCTCCCCATAAAATATCCAGTGGTTGTTATTTGGATTAATCAGATTTATGAACAAGTGGGTTTCCACCTCGAGTATAGGTAGGAAGATATTATTATAGCATGAACGACATAGCCACTGAATGCGGTCATTTCCCACTGCATGGCTTCGTGATAGTGTGAGGAACTGTTCAACCCCTTCAGCGTATTGTGTTGACATAAGCCTATCATTCAGATGCATCCGACTTTTGTCTATCTAGATAGCATAGAAGTCATTATTAGTGTGACATATAGAAGAGGGAAGATAGTCCAGAGGGCATAGTGCAGCTAATAATTTGGTCAGGTATCATCGTCATTGGTCCAACATATATTCAAAAGCGGTCCAGAAAAGTTTGGGATGGATGGTAGTTACTAATAGTCAGAATCATTTCCCATAGCCTCCCGTAGTAGAGTTAGTGCCTTCGATGCAATAGTGTTCTTGTAATGTACTACATAACCATGCATCGTTAATACCACACACAGCACATGCATGCACGCAAAGAAACACAAGACAAAATGACCACTTCATATGAACATTAATTCCAAAACAGATAGGAATGACAACATGCACATTTCTGACAAATAACTTCATAATTTCCAGAATTTTACCCATATACAAAATATAACCAAACTTATTTATAATATATTGTACGAAATGCCCTAATATGCATGCTGACACATGTAGACAAAACTAAAAATGGATAATGGCTTCCAAGCCATTATTAACATCAACTATTATAATGGGAATAATCACCAATGTATGGAACTTGCCACGATACATATATTAAACAGAAAATACGAAAATGTTATGTGCCTTTTAGCAATTTGTTATAGACAAATCCCAAACCTTTTGCCTATATCTAAAGAGAAAAGATGAAGTGAGACAATTGTTTCTATAAATACAGATTAACAACAACCAATGAGTTTAAATAACTTACACGGCTCATCTAGGTAGAAATGGATTAGTTTTTCAGAGTCTAGATGGTAACTGACAACTTCACAACCAGAATAGTAGTAAACCTGTCAAGTAAGTTATCGTAAGGTTGGGGCCGAGTACCACTTCCTAGGTGACAAGTAATCAACATAGCCAATATACTTATCACATGTTTGAAGGTGTAGCATTTTCAGTCTCATTGGTTATATGTATCATAATTTACAACAAGCAAGGGTAAATGTATTGGTGTAGCTTCCTCAAACTTATTGATATACTATCCAATATGTACAGTTTAATATATTAGTTTTCTTCAACTTTCCTTTCCACATAGTTAATATATTGTTGTACGCAGTGGTTGCCCATAATGGGTTCATTAGAATATTATAAGTCGACTTTCTAATTTAAAACATTATTCATTCCACATGGTTAGTTTACAACAAGCTTATTGATGTATCATAATTTTCAACAAGCAAGGGTAAATGCATTTGTGTAGCTTCGACAAACTTATTGATATATTGTCCAATATGTACAGTTTAATATATTAGTTTTCTTCAACTTTCATTTCCACACGATTAATATACTGTCGTACGCAGTGGTTGCTTGGAATGGGTTCATTAGAATATTATATCTTACAGTATACAATGTAACAAAGTAAAATGCAATCTGTTTTTACACAAGTACAGCAACCAAAGCATACTTGAAATATACCGCAACACTCAAGAGATGCATAAAGCTGATAAAGCATGATGCAGTACATGGAAAGAAAAAGGCAGCACGAGCAGCAAAAAAGACACAAGAGATGCATAGAAAAGAAGAACCTTAGCTAAGGAAATGCATGGTTGCACACAAAGAAGTATGATGGACACGATGCATAAAGTTGCTTCTACCATATGGTCCATAAAAGTTCTGAATTGATGTTTGTAATTGTGTACATAATCAAAAGTTAATTTTTCAGTAGCTTTCTTTTTACTTTTCTGCTTTTTGTAATGTATATATATAACCCTTGTGTAATCAAAAGTATCAATGAGAATCAATTTCTTCTCATATTCACTTTCTGTTCTTAACAATTTTTAACATTATAAGTTGACTTTCTAGTTTAAAACATTATTCATTTGTAAACCTGGGTCGTATCAAATAATAACCAATATACTTGGTCAACTACATGACCAAGGGTTGAACACCCTATACTGTTAAACAAGGATTTTATGCCATCACTCCATTAAAACCTAAAAACATTCCTCATGTCTATGATCTATGAATATAAGGTTTTTATTTTGTACAAATTAGATTTCTGAACCTGTTTAACATGTTTGGTAGCAGTTAATCAAAATTAAATCAGACCAATGGAAGAAACTGCAATTATTTCGGAATGTCAACCTTTTTATTATGATGAGCTGAATGTAATGGTTGCAAAGTGGGAATGCAACACACATGGAAAATTTAAGTACGACATTTCTATCTTTTGAAGAGTATTAAATGAAGAATACTTTCCACATTCACGTTGCAAATGAGGAATACTAATAATTGTAGAGTTTAGCAGAAATATCACACAATCCAAGTTTGCAAGTGGTGCTCTGCTTGTTTATGCAAACACATGAGAGTATGCCTTAGATTCTCAGAAGTAGCTGCAAATCTTTTATCAACTGCATTTATAACCAGAAACCTACCCTTTTTAAGACATTGAGGCATGCAAACATGTGAGCTAGGGATGATATGTCTAGTTATCTGAGTTTTACCTTTGACGATGTATAGTCCACTTCACTTGATAGAGAACATTCTTTTACATAATGCACTGGTCAGTTAGGATACTATCTGAATTATCAAAAAAAATCTGGACAATTCCATATCAAACTCAATAAGTGATCCACATACTCATGTTGTGGGATCAGGAGGACATGCAACTCACAAGTAATCAAAGAACAATATTATTATTTGATTAAACTATCCTCGATCCATTTCTCTTGTTATCTTATGGGCAATTCTACAACTATATCCGAGATACCTACCATAGTACACTTCATAGATCATTTTGTCTTCCTCTTTCAAAAAATATGAATATACTTGCCTATGGGGAAGTAATAGTATTAGTAGGACCTAGAGACTAACAAGACCAGGGCCTCCAAAAAGTAAAGGCCAAATTCCAAACCATCTTCATAACAAGCAGTTTTGATTTTTAGCTTCCCAAACGCGGAGCTTGAATATAGTCCTATAAGGTTGTAAAGATATATCTAAGTTCTCTAGACCCTAGTAATAATGCCTCGAGCTTATATTTTCAACATAATGGAGTTGAGAGGCATCTTGCAACATCATATATCAATGTTGTTTAACATTCTTTACGTACTGGTTTTTCTTAGGAATGCTCTCTCAAATTCAATTGCCATAGAAAGCACAATTTTGTAGGCTACTATAAGTATTTTTTCCCATCACAACAATCTAAATTAGTCTCCTCTACTCGTGTTAATCATTATAATCCCACCAAGAAAACAGAATCACTTGTAGTGTAAATGGTAACAACAATGTATATATTTAAGGCAAATAGTTCATCAACAATGATCCCAAAGTATCTGCCCTGGTAGAGTTTCTGAAAGCGGGGGAAAATGTATAGATCTAATATTCTGGAAGGGGCTGAGGGTTGATTAACAACCCTTCAAGGAATTGTCAGAAGGGTCTCATTCTAAAATAATCGAGGTTGTAATTGTATCATGTTTGTTTTCTTTTCTTTTAGCTTTCACTATCTAGTTGCTTCACAAGCACGTCATAGCAAAAGACAATTAAACTGACATAAACACTGCATCAATTCGCATAGGTTGCCTTAGGAACATCATAAATAAAACAACATTGATGAACTAATTTCAAATATAGGAAGTTGATGGTTTTAGACCTGCATAACATCTAATTTGCTATGGGGGCCATGTATATAGATTCCTTCAATTAGGCTAATTAAGACAAATAGTTGGATTATAGAGATATAGAGACACACATGATACATAAACATTTATGATGCTGTCCAAATATTGTTTTAGGAAGTAATGAGACTCACCTGAACAAGAAGTGTTAAAACTAGATGATCCTATATATTAGCCACATACAATACGGTCAAAATTAAGAATTTCAAAAAACCAATTGAACATGTAGTCCCAGACCTAGTTGATAGATGATCCCATTCGTGTATTAATAGAAAAAAAATCTATTGATTGTACTGCAAATAGGGTTGATTAATGGATGCATGGAATAATTCACACAAAAATGGATGAATGGAATTTTAATAGGGTTTATTAATGATTTTTGTTTGAATAGAAAAATACCTTCATTCAATGGGACTTTATCTTCGTCGTTCACGATTGAGTAACAAATCGATTCTTGGATGGTGGTCATCACAACTTAATTAAAGATCCTTCCTCCAACTCTTGCATATGAATCTTCATCCAATAAATGCCCATACAAATGAGATTAAGGGAACCACACGTAAATTAAACCAAAAGTATATGCTAAATCCAAAAACCCTAAACCGCGTAGTTAGAGATTTATTTACCTTCCTTATCGTTGTTTCCACGAGAGAGATTTAGCTTGTGGAAAGTTAGAGATTTATTTACCTTCCCTCTCACCTTAGGAGGAGTATTCGGGCTCGAAATCCCTTCACCGATATAGGCATTGCTCTATTTGGAAACGAGAATAGTAGAGGGAGGTTATGGTGGTGGGAAGCAAGGGAGAAATGCCCACACGCGAAATGAAATACCAGGATTTTTAGCAGCGGGATAATATGAATTCACCGTATTAAACATTCATTACCGAAGCTCACGAGCCGCCGCGAGAAACTAGATGTTTTTGCAACGACTTGGTTGCCGTAATAGGGCACAAACTCGACCCAATAGATTAATTTACTGTTCTCTTGCGCATTTTAAGTTATTCCGCTCTAGAACTCAATGAAGATACACAAAAAACATCGTAATTAGCAAGCATTACCTGTGATTTCTTTTGCAGCATAACTAAAGGCGCCGTAATAGCTTATTTTCTTTGTAGTGATCGAAGAAGATTCGAACGTTAGACCTAGAGGGAGTGTACCACCAAGATCAAAGCTATTCATCATTCTTTTCATCGTCATCAAGTCATCTTCTATTATGTCATAAATAATTAGAAAATAATTTAGTATCCAATATAACTTATTTATCATTTAATCATTTCAACTCCATGGAAAGGAACGATGAGAGAGGATGGTGATTAAGAGAATTGTAAATAGAATTTTTCTTATATTATATTTAGCTAATTCTTAAATAGTTTAGATTAGTATAGTCAAAATAGCAGTATTATGCTACTCTTTGGTGCGGTTTTGATAGTGAGTTGAGATGAGATTAAAGTTGAATAAAATATTATTAGAATATTATGTTTTGATATTATTATTGTTTTGAGATTTGAAAAAATTGAATTGTTTATTATATTTTGTGTAAAAATTTGAGAAAGTTGTAATTATGATGAGATGAGATGAGATGAGACACTTCTTATATCCTAACAGGGCCTTCATCTTAGATTTTTTTTTTTTTTTTTTTCGATTACACTATATAATGTAACACAATTTGTATAAATTTGATTTATATGTCTACCATTTAGATGGATGACTACTTCAAATATACTACATTAGCATCATATATGACAAAAGATGATAAAATTTATGATGAAAAAGAACATTTCTCTTAACCCAATAATACTCGGTTTACCAAATATTTATTAGGAGTGATATGATCTGAATATCACGTATCTGTACCAAAAATTACTTAATAGTTATTGTTAATATTTGTTCTCCACCAAGCACAAATTAATGAACTTAATTTTTTTTTTTTTTTGGCTTTCATTTCAATCGTGTACTTAATTCTGATAGCATATATATATAGTTTTTTGCTATTTTTTTAAGGGAATTGTCTACCGTTAGCTGTCTTTCTCCCACCTAATAAAATTTGATACTTTAACGATCGACGACGATATCATTTGTAATTTTGTGGATTGTTCGACGAGTTAGGTCGATCGAGGGCCGGAGGTTGTGGCCGCCAGTCATGTGGAATATAAGGAAAACATAATTTGATAGTGAGAGTTAGGTAATTAATTACTAAAAAATAATTACGTACAACAGGACTTGGAGTACTCTTTAATATTTAAATAGAAGTAAATAATATTTTGATGTTGCATGACTATCAAAATATATATGATTAATTAATACTTTTTTTTTGAATCATTTCATCAACTTTCATTTACTGTAAATCGTTACAAAGATTGCCCTTTACAATATAATGATGTATCGAGCTTGGTACTTCTTCTATCCAAACTAATTCCTCATCAATCAAAAGTGCCATTTTTGCCAAGTTGTGAGCTACTTCGTTACTTTCCCTATAATTGAAGACCACCTTCCAGTTGCTGTACTGATGCCTTAGTTGTTTTATATCTTCAACAATCTGTCCCCATCTGGAATCCTCTTCTTCATCATCTGACATCGCAGCTTCAATCAATTCTTTTGAGTCTCCTTCAAACTCCACATCCACCATGCCAATCTCTAAGCAGAGTTCCATTGCTCTCCATAATGCCATACCCTCTGCCACAAAGGCATTTTGGCCTTCCCTTCGTGAAGCACTCAAAGCAGCAACAACCTCCCCCTTCTTATCTCTTATTACCACCCTCATTCCAATCTTTGAGCTACTCTGGTAGGCCCCATCAAAATATATCATCTCATTAATTAATTAATTCATTAATTCATATGATTAATTAATACTACTCATTATTGTTATATATCATCTCATTAATTATTTCATAATATAATAATATTAAATAATTAAAAATTATTTATTATATTTTAAATCATATAATGTATCCTGAAAAATATGCAAGAATAATTAGAATATCGTGATAAAAATAATTAAATAAATAAATTTTTTATTATATTTTACGTTTACATGTGTATAACGTGGATTAGTCAAATGCCTTATTGCATGTGCGTCTAGGGTGGGTGGCCTTTCTCCATGCTCTCCAATTTGATTAACGATTATATATTAATTAAGTACATTTGCTGGAATTGTGTGCGGCTTGATTTTGTTGACCCGTAACAATCTATTTTATTTTTTTCTTGCAGCTCCCACGTGTTCGACTTGTTTATTATTATTATTATTATTATTATTATTATTATTACAACAACGATAAAAATATTTTAATAATCACAAAAATGTTTCAAAATAATAAACTTTTAAATTAACGTGATTTATTATAATACGTCAAATTATAAAACTATTGTAAAGTGTATATAATGTATCATATATCATATGAAACTATATCAGTGTGTAAATTTATTTTTGTATGATCTCTATATAGCTGTAACACTTCTCTTATTATTAACGATTTTTTCACACTAATAAAATATTCATTCCTACTATTAAGAACGTGTTTCATAGCTTTTCACACACAATCATTTACAACAAAAGAATTGTGTGGTTTGGAGGTTCGCGGGAATGCCTCCAATGCATATGTCAGAAATAATAACAAAGGATCTCTATCTAGCCAAAGAATCAAATGGGATCCATTGTCATACTTGGATGGTTTAAATAGAGCTCACAATGTTTCTGTTGATAACAGATGAGTATTTGAAATTCAAATTTGGGATGTTAGGGGTTTAGCCTATCCCGAATAAACCGATGGCTCTTCTCACCCAAACTCCCAAGTCGTTATTCTTTTAGTATTTGAGATGGATTGGGCTCTTCACTGATTGAGTTATTGGTCCGAGTTGTAATTCAGGATTGTGGTATGCCCAACAGGTCCTGGGTACATTAAGCCCCTTCCAGTTATCCCACGAAGTCCTATCACCCATAGCGTGATGGGACTTGTAATTATAGTTTCACTTCTTTGTTTGGGCTTTCCGACCTTTCGTGCATCCTTGTCAAAATGTTGTTTCATCTTCGTGCCCTTTCGCATACTTCCCTTAACCATCATGGATATTTATTATCTTCAAGCACTTCTTTTTTTTACTTCCCTCCTTTTGGCTTCCTTCACTCCTGTTTCGAGCATTCTGCTACTTTGTTATTTCTCTCATTCGTCCTTGTGAACCCATGACCTCCTCTAAAGGCAAACACATGTCCTCATCTCGTGGCGTTGGTTTTTCGCAACCTCGCAATTCTCTTACTCGCTCTGAGGGGGCAACTCCTAATCCCACTATGGAAGGGGGATCTAGTTCTCGTTCGATATTTGAGGCCATCGATGGTCCTCCATTGTTTCGCATCGCGAGGGATAGCTTCAACATCCCAATTTATGTGATTCTAGGCCAACCTGACAAACATCGCGAAGCTGTCGACGCAAGAGGTATGGTTGTTTCTGTCGCTTTATATATGACCATGTTTGTGATGGGCTCCGTTTGCCCTTTGTATGACCTGTTTGTGACGTGTTAGACGTTCTGAGGCTTGCTTTGGCCCAACTTGTGCCTAACACCTAGCGGATTTTGATGGCTTGCTGCTTTTTTTGGTGGTGAGTCTTGGAGCCTGTAGGTGATGAATATCCTGACCTCACAGCTTGCGAATTCCTTTCCTTGCATGGGTTCAGACAATCGGATGGGAACCTCTGTAGCTTTAGGTCTCACAATAAATTGGTCCAGTTAGAATGTAAGTATTCTAGTGCCAAGGATTGGCAGAGAAAATTTTTCTTCATATCGGGCAATGGTTGGGAGTTTCCTATAGATGAGGCCACGAATCAAGAATTCCCCATTAGGGCTTCGTGGGCTCCGATTCTCAATGAACGAGAGTTTGAGATTCTCCTTTCCATCCGAGAGGAGGCTCGTATTCAATTTGTACAGGCTTGGGTAGAAAAGAATGCCAACTCCACATAGTCAGACGTCATCTTAACCCCCTCTAACATTGATAGGCTTTTGATGTGCTCAGTAGGGCACACTTTTCTGGTCACGAATATTTGGGCGTCCTGTTGTCAGCAACTGGTTTGAAAAGTGGTTCATTGCACACGGTAGAGGGAAAGAAAAAGAAGAGGGCCCATTTGGTTATGGTGCCCTCGTACGAGTCTAGTTCTACCAGGGGTGGGCCCTCGCCACCACCTTTGGTGAGTGGCAGAGGAAAACCAAATCGTCCCCTAGTGCATTTGACCAACTCCCTCGACGTGTTTATGGCTCAAGCTAAGGCTTGAGTTGGTGATAGAGGCTGAGGCTACTTCGTCGACCAATGTTCCCCCTAAAGTCACTCAATAGACAGATGACCACGATAACTTGGATGAAGGTGACGAGATTTTGACTTTGAACCCAGAGTTCTTCAATGTGCCTCCTACTAGGTCGAGCAAACTTTCTCCTTTTGATGCTTCTAGAGAATCCCTTCTAGTCGATGATGTTGGAGATCTATTGGTTGAGGGTACAACCATTGCTTCTGGCTCGCCACTCGCCTAAACTATCTAGGGTGGGGTCACCCCGAGATGCCTTTCGTCTTTCCAATTGTATCTCCTTCCAGTGGAAGTAAGGTATCGATCCCCTCCTCGCCCTTCAACATTTCCCTTGCCATGGGTGGTAAGCTTTTTTTGACTTTCCCAGTGGTGAATCCACTCACCAATCCTCTTCGGGTATCACCTGCTCGATAGGGAGACATAAAGTTACCTCCTAATCAACAGGCGGGAATGAACACAAGCACTCCAGCTCCCGTTTTCTCTAATCCTCCCACCGTTTTGCCTACATCTATTCAGGATACTCCTGCCCTGGTGGGTTTTTTTGGCATTTTCTTTAGAGTCCCTGATCCCCAAGGTTCATCAGGTTCTCGCCCAACTAGTTCCTCTCGGCCTTTGTGCCCCCACAGGGAAGAGGTCTTTCATTCTGTCGTTCGTAACCTTCGGAATATCCTTTTGTCAGTAAGCTCCCTTGCGCTAAGGTTTTTGCTTTTGACTTGGTTGGGTTTTTATTTTTCTTTTCCTACTATTTTTGACTTGGTTAAGTTTTTCAGGTAGTTGATCGCCTGGCGGCTACCTTAGTCGTGTACTACTTGGAGTTGGAAGAAGAGAATCAGTCCATGCGACCTTTTATTAGTAGGGCTTATAACGATCTCCATGCCGCTTGTGCCAAGAAAGAGGAGATGGCTGGTGAGTTATCCTGCTTTGAGTCTTGTTCTCGTAAACTAGAGCGCGAGATGGCCTCCTTGCATGCCCAAGTCAATTTGCTTAAATCGAAGTTGCCGAGTTCTTTAGAGGAAGCCAGAAGCTGCTACCGCGAAGCAGAAGATAATGGAACAGAACGGGACAACCTAGTTGCCTGTCTTAACCAATTAGAGATAGAGATAGAGATTGAGGAACTAAAAAAGGCAAAGACTGACTATGCTGCTCGTTTGCTAAACTTCGAAGAAGGGAGTCGAGAAGCCAATACTCAACTAAGCATAGCTGAGGCTGAGAAACTCAGGGTGGAACAAGATCTGAAGGCCACGAAAAAGGAATTTAAGGAGCATCATTGCCATTATTTGCAGCTAAATCAGGTCCTGGAAACTAAGCAGTTGTTAGAATCAGAATCGAAGGTGACTTAGTCGAATGTTGAGTTGGGTCGCTCTAGGGATGATGTTGCTTGCATTCTCCCTTAATTAACAATTGTGTACTCTGTTTGAGGTCAAGCCTGGGGTCTTGGATTTAAGCTCAAAACCAAACAGTTGCATGAATTCCTGCTCAATCACCCCAAAACAGATCTTCACACTTTGGAGTGGAAGTCAATCCAAGCTAGTTCTTTCGCTTATCATGTTTTTTATTCTCTTGCCATGCCGGACGGTTTTCCTCCTAATAAATCCTGAAGTTTTTTGTTTAATGTTTGTATTAGGAACAAGATCTGTAAGTGATATAAATGATATGAATGTTCGGATTTTAATCATATGAATGTTGTTTAAATGGATGTACTTTTAATAGATGTTATGTTATTGTATTGCGTCTTGTTGTATTGCACACTATCGTGTTGTTTTTTTGAATGAATTCAAATGAAATGCTGAATATGTGCATTTCTATCCAAAGACTTCACCACCGCAAGTGAGGCACTTGGCCACTAGGCAAGGCTTGTCTATCTTTATGGGTGTTATTTTAAAGTAAGGTTAACCGATGGGGTAACCTTGGCGATAAGAGTTTAGAGGAGAGAGCCTGGACTGCGTAACTCTGGCCAATGGTGTAGTGGGAGGATACCACGACCGCATAACCTTGGCAATAAGACTATAGCAGGAGAGAGCCTTGACCGCATAACTCTAGCGAGTGGTGTAGTGGGAGGATTCCTCGACATTGTAACCTTGACGATAAGAGTGTAGCAGGAGAGATCCTTGATAGTGTAACTCTGGCGAGTGGTGTAGTGGGAGGATACCTTGACCGCCTAACCTTGGTGACAAGAGTGTAGCGGCAGGATGCCTCGACCGCATAACCTTGGTGATAAGAGTGTAGTGGCAGTATGCCTCGACCGCATAACCTTGGTGATAAGAGTGTAGTGGGAGAGAGCCTTGACCGCATAACTCTTGCGAGTGGTGTAGCGGGAGGATTCCTCGACCATGTAACCTTGACGATAAGAGTGTAGCAAGAGAGAGCCTCGACTGCGTAACTCTGGTGAGTGGTGTAGCAGGAGCACTCCCCAAATTGGGGGGCCAAAAATGAAGTGCCCTCGTGGCGATGGAGCGAAGCCTGGTGGTGTTTCGGGTTCCCTGCAAAGGTTGCATAGGGGGTGGATGTAGACGTAGCTATTCTAGGGGAGGCTACACCAGCGGCTTCTCCTATTAGGGCCTCCCCATCGGCGAGCCCATGTCTTGATGACCTGAGTGCCTTTATGAAGCAGGCTGTTGAGTACCTCTCGTTGGCTTATGATTTTGGACTCCCTTCGGGAGGTGATTCCGTGGATACTTCTTTTGAATTTCTTGCCATTCATGTTGTTGACCCTCCACCTTGGGCGCGTCTAGGGAAAAAGTGTCTGATGTTTCTACCCCTACTTCTAGTGGTGTTGTGACCGGAATTGAAGGTGGCGGCAGTCTCTTGTGGGGGGTAGGATTCTTCTCCGCACTCTCTCCCTACTACTAGTTCAGGTAGTGAGACCCTGCCTACAGACCAAGACAGGGTGTCCATTCCCTCACCAAACCCTTCATCATTTGGTGGGGATGGGAGTACCACCCCTTGTAGGGGTGGGGTCATGTTAGACGAACGAGACGCTCTTAACGACAGTGCTCTTGAAGAACAGATAGGGGTAGAGATAGGCGCCTAATGTGAAGATCAAGCGAATGAGTGGGTTGACGCCATCAAAACGAGCCAGTGGTTGAGCGGGTTGGCACCCAAGTTGAGGATGCCCTATCAGCACCCAACCCTGAGGCCGCAATAGCTCTAGACCTGAGTTTGGGGTGACCGGCTTGGGCCAAAGCTACTAAGATGGGAGATGCTAGTTGGGAGAAGGATGCTAGCCCTCGTTGTGCTCCGCCCCCGTCAGAGGCAATTGTGGAGATGGCTAAGCGCTTGAAGAGAATGTTGTCTCCGGTAATGCCTTTTTCATTACTTTTTGTATGTGGGCGCCAATTTATTTTGTGCTAGTCTAGGGGTTAACTAACCCTTTGGGTTTGTGTAGAATGTGGAGGCTATGTCCTCTTGGATCGTGGATGAAATGGCCTGCTAGGAGGAGGAGGTTTGTGAGCGGCTGAAGTTCTCTTATTTCACCAAGCAAGAGAATGATCATTATAAAGCTGAGAGAGACTATTTACAATGCTGCCTAGAGCAGTCTGATGGTTATGTTCAGTCCCTGGAGGCTGATCTCGACTCTCTTTGTGAGGAGTCATGTAGCCTATGTTCCGAGCTCTTTCGTGTCGAGGGTCTCCACGCTCACGACAACTTTGCCTTGCATATGGCAGAAATGGAAAAAGCCACAATCAGGGTAGAGGTGCTACACCTCAGGGGGGCATTGGACTCCTCAGAGGGATCTTAAGCTGATGCCGACATAAAATGTAAGAGAAGTGCAAAAAAGTGGCCAAGGAGTTGGCCCAAAGAAAAAAGTCATTCTGGAAGGAGCGCCATGAGAAGGACAGAGTGCCATGAGAAGGACACGAAGATATCCCAACTGCAAGGGGACTTGGTTTAGGCACGGGCTCAATATGATAAGTATAGTAAGGAGCATGAGAAAGTAGATGCCCTGCAAGACCAGACACTGAGAATGTGACTAGACTGAACACGCAGGTGAAAGAGTTGCTGGAGGCGCAGAGGAGGGTGGGATCCCAGTTGATAGCTGCAAACAATGAGATTCTTCGACTACACCCTCAATTATCTGCTGCCAGGGCCGTCCTAGAGCGAGCCTTCAGATATGGGTACGGGGAAGGATTGGAGCGCCGGAAAATGCACTTGCTGGCCAACCCTTAGACTACCTTAAGGAGCTCAAACTTGGAGTACTTCTAGCCGGATGCTGCTGCTTGCCAATACGCAGATTTTATGGGTTGGGTCATGATGCCTGATGCCTTCCCCCATCCTCCACCTCCAGAGTGAATTATTTTTTATTTTTGAGGATCGTTGGACCCTTGTTTTGGGCTTTTATGACTTTTGGATGTTGTTCTTAAACACTTTTTATTTTCCTTTATGGCCCACAAACTGGCCTTACCTTTTGTATGTGACTTTTGGGTTCATTTTGTACAGTTATATTGCTTTGTTACTTCATGTACTTCTATTTTTGCCTTTTGGTGGTCTGGTTCATTTATGCAGATATCTGTTGTAGGTGATCTCTTGTCGAGGTGGCTAGTCCATAGCCGGTTGTGGGGTCTTTTGAGCACTACACCCGTTTTGGTTGCACCATACGTATGTAGCTCGACTTTTAGTGGCTAACTTGGAGAGGGGGTCATGCGGTCTTTTGACCTCCATGCTCGTTTGGTTGCACTGCAAGTATGTGACTTGACCTTTGGTGCATAACTTGGAGAGGGGTCGTGGGGTTTTTTGACCTCCACGCTCATTTTGGTTGCACCGTGAGTATGTGACTTGACCTTTGGTGGCAAACATGAGAAGGGGTTGTGGAGTCTTTTGACCTCCACTCTCATTTTGGTTGCACCGTGAGTATGTAACTGGACTTTCAGTGGCTAAATTGGAGAGGGGGTTGTTTGACCTCCACGCTCGTTTTGATTGCACCGCAAGTATGTAACTCGACCTTTCGTGGCTAACTTGAAGAGGGGGTCATCAGGTCTTTTGACCTCTGCGCCTGTTTTGGTTGCATCACGAGTATTTAACTCGACTTTCAGTGGCTAACTTGGAGAGGGGGTCGTGGGGTCTTTTGGCCTTGACGCCCATTTTGGTTTCACCGCGAGTATGTGACTCAACCTTTGGTGGCTAACTTGGAGAGTGGGTCATGGGGTCTTTTGGCCTCCACGTCTGTTTTGGTTGGTAGTGGACTAAATACTTCCCCGCTTTTATTGCCTTGAGTTTCGTAAATTCCAAAAAGCAAAAACCAAAGATTGTCTTTGAAATAAGTGCTTAAAGAAATAAACTTTCTAAAGATAGAAACTTTTTAGGTGCTTGGAGTTCCACGAGTGTTGTAAAACTCTTCCCTCACAGTCTTTAAGCTGGTATGATCCTGGGTGGTTGGTAGCGGTCACTACGTAGGGCCCTTCCCAACGTCGGCCGAGCTTCCCTTCATCCTGGGTGGTGACCCCTGTTGCCTTTAGGACTAGGTTGCCGACCTTAAATGACCTTGGTTTGACTCGTTTGTTAAAGTATTGCTCAGCCTTTCTCTTGCTGAGGATGTTTTAGACCTCTGCTTCCTCTCTTACCTCTTTAAGTAGCTTCACTCCCCTTAGGGCACCTCCCCTGTTGGGGTCTTCACCGAGGTTCTATAGGCCCAAAAGACTTCTGGCAGTCCCTTTGCCCACTTGCCTTTCTGATCACCTAGTTTCTTTTTCAAGATCTCAATTAGGGATGTGTTTGTTGACTCAGCTTGTCCGTTTATCTGAGGGTGCCCCGGCGATGAGTATCTTACCTTTATCCTGAGTTCTTTGCACCACGCTCTGTAATTCTCATAATTGAACAAATTTTCGTTATTTGAGATTATGGCATTGGGGATTCCAAATCTGTACACGATGTTCTTCCATAAAAACCTGGTTATAGTTTTAGCCATTATGGTGGTTAGGGCTTTTACTTCCCCCCACTTTGTAAAGTAGTCAACTGCCATTATCATGTGTTTTACTCCGCCCTTTCTCGTGGGAATGGTTTGACTAAGTCGACCCCCCATTGGGCAAAGGGACATGGGGAGGTAATGGAAGATAGTTTTTCTGCTGGGCAGTGTGGGACTAGGGTGTATGTCTGGCCCTGAGTGCTTCTCCTGCAAACTGTTTAGCATCCCTAAGGGTGTTAGGACAAAAGTACCCTGTCCATAGGGCTTTTCTTGCTAACGCTTTCCCTCCCGAATGGTTATCGCAGATGCCCTTGCATATATTTGTGAGGATATATTGTGCTGCCTTGATAGCAATATTGCCCACCGCCAAGTAGAAGTAAAAGTTGATTTCCAAATAATAGTAAACCAAGCAACAGGGGCCTACACCACCAAAGGGGAAAGGTTGAAGAAACACCTCGAGCAGGTACTGCAACTCCACGACCAGTTCAAATACTTCTCTATAATGCAAATTCCAGGGGCGAACAACTCAGTAGCGGAAATGTTACCAAGGGTGGCATCGACAAAGGACGAGACAAAATTGTAGTGGGAGATATAGACGAGGCTGATCGAAGTACCAACCGTCGGGATCCCAGTAGCACAGATGGGACTTAGGATGCTAGAATGGGCCATTGAAATAGAAAACTATTAGGAGATAGGGAAGCTCCTCGAAGGGAAGGAAGCGACAACAAAGATTAAGAGGAAGGCAACGTGGTCTGTCATAATTAGCTACGTCTTGCACAAAAAGGGTTTTGCAACACCCTTACTAAGGTGCATCTCACCCAATATTGCTATCAAGGCCTTATACTCTGCCTCATTATTGGTGGTCTTGACGGTGAGTGTCGCCATGTAGTAGTGTTCTTGACTTGTTTCTGTGACGATAAGGACCCCTATGCTGCTCCCGACTCGGCATGATGACCCATTGACAAAGACTGTCCAGGGTCAGCTTGAGGGAGCGTCGTGATCTCTGCTGGGAACCCCGTTGAACTCGGCTACAAAATCTACAAGGGCCTAGCCCTTAACTGCATTTTTGGCTGCATAAGTGATTTCGAACTACTGAGCTCTTCTGACCACGCGACCAGGTGCCCTGAGGAGTTTGACTTTGGTAGTACTCTCCCAAGAGGGTTTTTTGTTAATACCTTTATTGGCTGGGCTTAGAAGTATGGTTGTAGTTTTCTTGTGGCTACCACTAGCGCAAACTTCGGCGCCCCTTAGGGCGCAACTTGTGTAGTAAACTGGCACTTGATTTCCTTCTTCTTCTTTTACTAGGACGGCAGATACGGCTTGGGGTGATACTACTAAGTACACGTACAAAATGTCCCCTTGATTAGGTTGCTTCAAAAGGGGTGGATTGGTCAAGTACTTCTTTAGTTACTCGAAGGCTTGGTCACACTTTTCGTTCCAAGGGTGTACCTTCCTTAGAACACGAAAAAAGGGAGACACTTGTCCACGGACCTCGACACAAACATGTTCAAGGCTGCTACTTTTTCTGCTAGGCATTGGGTGTATTTGATGGTCCGGGGCTGCGCCATATTCAAAAGTGCCTCTATCTTCTCAGTGTTGGCTTCTATACCTCTCTCTGAAACTCTGAACCCTAGGAATTTGCCAGAGTTCACTCCAAATGTGCATTTGGTTGGGTTCATCTTCATTTTGTACTTGCGTAGTACCGCGAAGGATTCCCTTAGCCGGAGTAAGCATCCATAAAGCTCAAAACTTTATGCCCTACTGTAGCATCCACAATGATGTCAATCCAGGGAAGTGGAAAGCTGCCCTTGGGGTAAGCTTTGTTGAGGTCGGTGAAATCCATGTACATTCTCCATTTACCATTGGCTTTTTTGACAAGCATTACGTTGGAGAGCCATTCGGGGTTGTGCATCTCTTGTATGAAACCTGCCGCTAAGAGCCTATCAATCTCCTCAGCTATAGCCATGCATTTCTCTCTGCTGAATAGCCTCAATTTCTGCCGCACTTTCCTAGCTTCTAGGTTGATGCAGAGGCTGTGCTCTTTGACCGTATTATCGATCCCTTGCATGTCTTCATGGTTCTAGGCAAATACGTCTCTGTGTTTGATTAATAGCTGTTTCAGGGCCTCTTGGTACTCTGGTGGGAGCTTGGAACCAACCCTTGTGGTGGCGGTTGGGCGTTCTGGGTGCAGCCTCACTATATGTAAGGTCTCATTCGCCTTGGCTTGTAGCAAATTGCTTTCATCCCTAGCTTCTATGTTTTGTCCTTCTTCTGACCGAGGTGGTGGCGGCAGGTATTCGCCTGAATTACCTACCGAACATACCGCCGGCGCTCCTGTCTTTAACTCTTGGACAATACACCTCCGAGCCAATATTTACTCACCCTGGACTTCGTCGACTCCTGCTTCTATCGGAAACTTCATTTTAAGGTGGTACGTAGAGGTCACCACCTTTAAGTTATCGAGGGTCGGGTGCCCTAATATGGCGTTGTAGGATGATGGGGCATTGACCACTAGGAAATCTGTCATGCTAGTGACTGTGTGGGCGTTTAAGTTTAGAGGGTGATGGTTGCAGCTTGTTGGTACTGATACCCATTCTAGTGAATGCATCCGAAAATAAAATGTCGGTAGAGCTCCCATTGTCGACTAAAACCCGTTTGGTCGTGTAGTTGGCTATCAGCAGTGTAAAAACCAAGGTGTCATCATAGGGTTACATAACTCCCTTGCAATCCTCGTCCCGAAATGAGATGTTTGGGGTCGCCTCCATCCTAGAGTATTTATATGGCCTGTCAGCCATGTATACTTCGTGATACCTTGCCCTGCAGGTGTGGGCTTTCTTGCCAGATGTTGTGGTGTCGCCTCTAGCGGAGCCGCCTGTTATTGGCGGATTTCCCTGGGGGCGGCTTGTTCTTGGCCTCTCCTGGGTCATGGAGAGTTATTCCTCCTCCGTCTCTCCTGCCTTTGGTGCTTAGGGCTCTTACCTCGTCTGTGCTCTTGTTCGCGATTCTCTTCCCTCTGTTGCTTGACGTAATTAGCCAACATCCTTTCCAGTTCCCCGCTTCTGGACACCTCTTCGACTTGCTTCTTTACAATAATGTAGTCTTCAGTCCAGTGGGAGTTGCTTTGGTGATACGCGCAGTGGCGCTGGCCTCTACCTGGCGAGTGTTCTCCCTTTCTTGTCGCCCTACTATTCTCTTGTATGTTATGGTTGTTATGAATTAGTCGGCACCCTTGGTCCTGGTGATTGGGGTATTGGTCACTTCTATCATCGTAGTGGCCTTGGCCATTTGCTCTTTTGTCCTTTACTTTAGAACTGTTCTAGTTCTTGTTCTTCGGTTTTGCCTCCTACTTCCAAGGCTCTAGGAGAGCCTGCAATGTTTCTTCCCCATTAACAAAATTGTCTACTCGGTCCATGAACTCTCTCAATGTGGATGGTGTCCATTTGGCCATCTCAACCATAAACGGGCTTCAGAGCCAGATTCCTCCCAAAAGGGTGGCCAAGGTGATCATTTCATCATGGTCGTCTGTGGTGAGCCTTTCTTTATTAAAGCGTGTCAGGTAAGTGTTCAAGTTCTCCCCCTCTTTCTGTTTTATGGTTAGTAGATAAGCGGCCAGCTTACGACGCCTTCTACGTGCCATAAACTGTGTGAGAAACTGTTTAGCTAACTCCTAAAAACTGCCAATGGATCTGGGGCGCAGGGTCCCGAACCATCCTTGTGCTATTACTTTCAATGTTAAAGCAAAAGCGTTACAAGCCACCTCTGCTGGGAAGCCATGGTGGGTCATGTGTGCTTTAAAGTTCTCGAGATGATCAACAGGATCCTTGGATCCATCATATAAGTTGACCTGGGGTACCTTAAATTTAGACGGTAGCGCAACTGCCATGACGTCCTCGTTGTAAGGAAAGTCCATTCGTGTGAGGAGCTATTCTACGGAAGAGGAACAACCACCCATCCTCTTCGGCATCTCCTCATATTTGTCCACCAAACTGCGCAACTCATCTTGCATCTTTTCCTTTTCCATCTCTTTGCTGCAAACCCTTGCTCTGTGTGCATCTTCTTCAGTTTGCCCTCCATCTTGCTCATTCTGGGCTGGGGGGACTATCTCTTTGCCGCTTTAACTCCTCGTTCTCTTTTTGCAGTTGTTCAACAACCGCCATTACTTACTTCAGTCTTTCTTCCATTTTTGCTAACCTCACATTTGCCTCCGTCATGCTTGTTTGTGGATCCCGGTTGATGTGTGATTGCGTGACGGTTGGCATGTAAAAATCACATTTTTTGTCTGTCAGAATCCCACAGACGGCACCACTATAAAGAATGTGTTTCACACCACTAACTGTATAGATGACCTGTAGTAACGAAGGAGCGGCACTGTTGCCTTGGGTAGACTCCGATGCTTAAGTCAATAACAATATAAAGATAAGTATATATAAAAATGAAGATGATTATGTTTGTTACCTCTCATAGGGTATTTATAGAAGGACTTGGATGTATCAGGATGATCACTCACTCTGATCCCTTCCTAATCGGGAGGGAAGATAACTCCCGTTTCGTAGGGGCTATCTCCCTCAGGATAATGATCTCCACTTGTGGATTAATATTCCAATTTTGTAGTGGTCATCTGCCATGCAGTTATGCTCCTTGGGCTTTCTAGACGTGGCCCCCTTAATCCTTAGGCTAAAGGCTCTAGGCCTGCTTCCCAGTCATGGGCTTGGACAGACAGGGGGATGCAAATGTCCCCTCCAGTATATATAGTAGTTTTGAAATCTGGTTCTTCAAATATTTGAAGGAAAATTATGGGGATTTCTTCTAAATTAATTACATTCTTCAAATCTTAAGGTGGGTTAGGTTTTGTTTTGTTTCCATAGATCCAAGATATTATTAGCAACTCACCATTATGAGCTGTTGAGGCATAATTCTTGTTGAGATTCTGACACTCATGTCCACTTATATATATATCTAGTCTATTATAATAAGGGGTTATCTAACTGTGAATAGTAACTTTTATTTTTTTCCGTTAACTTTTGTTGTTTTTCTGTTAAGTCCTGTTTTACCAAAAAGCCCTTAAAACCCTTGACTATTTGACATGTAGCTCCCTTATAGAATTTAATGAAGGATCTTGTTTTATCAAAAGGTTCTTAAGACTCTTGATCATTTGACGTGTAGCTCCCTTATATAATTTAATGAAGGATTATATTTTACCAAAAGGCCTTTAATAGCCTCGCGGCGCACATGAATTGCCATCTCTTTTGTATATCCTTTTTGTTCTGATAGTGTACTTATTTTCCTTTCTTTTTGTTTCATTTTTTTTAAATAAACAAAATCCAATATGGATGTAGACCAATACTCATACTTTACTGAAATTTAGATTTTTTTTTAATCTTTATTTTTTATCTTTTTTAACCATATATTTTCTTTTTCCAGACAAATAAGTCACTGGCTATTTCATTATTTTTTATTTAAATCATTATATCAGGTGCATTCTGAGAATAATGCACTCGACACTATTCCCTAATATATATATATATATATATATATATATATATAATGGGCTGGTTGAACGACGAGACTATTTAAGCATACATGCTCTTGTGATTTTCTTGTAAGGTACATAAATGATTGAAATCATGATTGTATCCTTGAATAAGAATGTTAGGTTAAAAATAAAAATCTAAGATTGTATCTCATTTAACTATATTAATTTGTGAACCTTATTTTTGTAAACCTAACACTTTTCTCTCCTCTCGATCTTGGATTTCCGCGGTGATATCGGATATTGGTGATCAGTGTTGTCGCATCCGAGGGGGACAACTTTAGTAGGTGCACATGATCACGAACCAAACAAGCTAGGTAGATTAATTAGTTGGCTTGTACACATAGATGAACCAAAAATCAACATATTTTTATAAATATATAATAGAGTTAATGTTCGTGGCATTTATTAAGAGATCTTTAAATGGTGACAGCCATTAGCAATGATCACTATTTCACTCAAATTTCTGACACCAACAAAAGCTTATATATATGTACATGAAAATAAGAAAAAAAAAACAGAAGAAAATTAACTTTATATTACTGTAGAATAATCTCACATTGTCTGTAGATAAGATTTTAGATATATTTATAAGAAATGAATAATTTTTTCTTGTTGAACAGATTTTATGAACTGAGTTAGGCTCATGAATTTCTTCACATATATATTATCGTCACATACAACCAGTGCACATCGATTATTATTTTATTTTTTATAAAAATAAATGTATCATGAAGTTGCAATATTTTTTTTCCTGTTGCACCGGTCCACTAAATCCGGGATCAATTGCGTAAGAGGATTATTTTTATACATTGTTGTATATAGCCACTTAAAGTTGTGGGATCAATATTAATACAAGGGCACTTAAAAAGTTGGAAAAAAACGTGTTCTCGCATGCACTAGTTAAATATAATATTCCTAATACGTCTAAAAACAAAAAAAAAAAAAAACAAAGATCACAAATCTCAAAATACCCTAGATAGCAAAATCCTCCATTTTATAAGCTCTTGTACAGTTAAGATACGTTAATTCCTAGTGAGGAGCAAAGAGATCGAGAGAAAGTACTACTTCCAATAAAGATATATATAAAACTATAGGATCGAAACAAGTGAGTATTGAAGACAGAAACTAATTTTTTTCATGACAGAACATGATCCCGATAAATTATGCATGGAAGAGATTGTATAAATTAAGGTGCACCTAGAATTTCCTAGGAATTCTCTCGACTAGTGTATTTATTTATTTTTTATATATATTTTTTTATCAACTTAAACATTTAAAAAAATATGACAATACCATTAAAAAATAATTCCTTAATCACTAAGTAAAAGGAAAAAGAAAAGTATCAAGATCCATTATCGAGACCCACTATCGGGACACTTAGCATTTCCCATAAATTGAATATATATATATATATATATATATATATATATATACATATATGAGAACTAGAAATTAAGAAAGAATATCTTGTTTAGAAAAGTTCTAAAAAGAAAAAGAATTCACTTGGGAAACAAAATTCTCACAAACTAATTACCAATTGCAAGTTGTATCCAGCTCGATCGAGGTCCATCATGCCACCCCTATGGGCCATGGTAGATCAGTGGCTTGGCGGTGGAATGACCACACCTGATCAATGACCCAGTAGTGACATGGACCACCTCCCTTGGTTGCGCGCAGGGGTGGTGCATGGTACGGTCACCATCATGGCCCTTATGGCCGGGTGACCTGCAGGCCACTGATCCAGAATACCACCATCACGGGTTGAGGACGTTATTCAAGTGAGTAAAAAATATCTGTAATCAAAACTAAGGAACAATCATTCCTCTTCAAAAAGCTGTATTCAAACCAAAGTAAAAGCTAGTTATTTAATTAATTTTAAGATTCTATTTCGTGAACCAACGTCGTATGTACCCTAGCTGGCTACAAGATTTAATGACTACGATCTCTAACTTGCAGACTACAACAACAATTTATTTTTGGGACAATGTTTTTTGGACTAGAAATTTCATCTCCCATAAAATTTAACGTTGAATAAATCGTTGGACCATAAATCAAATCAACTTTCGAATGGATATTAGATACGATCGAACGAGAAATTGGTGGGTTAAGTTACTAAATTTAGCAAGAAATTGACTTATAGTTTGAATAATTTATTAAACTATTTGAACTCCGAGGAGTTACAGTTCGAACATGGATAGTTACCATTCGATTGGTATTAATATCTGCTTGAACACACAATAAAGGGTTCAAACGGAAATTATGGAGAGATTGATTGCAGAAATCGTTGATGGAAATGGAAAATACGTTCGAAGGCTTACACACTACAAATGGACAATGGCAAAAGTTTTATAAATTTTGATGGCAAAACAATACCTTAAAAATAAAAGACGATTCATAATTAACTTAATTTTACAAAACACAAAAATGCTATCCATACAAAAAAACAAAAAAATGCAAATAAAAGATATAAATTACTTGCCAAAATTTGGTAGCACCGCCTCGATTCCACCTAGGTGTGTCTCCATCTATGTCAGGCGAGTCATGATCATCCACCCAATCTCGACGATTCTAGCCATCTCTGTACGTAAGTTAGAGATGACACTTTGAATCTCTGTACGCACTGAATCAATCAGCTTTGTTGTCTGTGCGTGGATCTTTGCGTCTTGTGCTGCATGGCAAGGTTGAGGACTCTGCTGCTAACATAAATCATGTGATTAGGACCCCAAATGGCAATATATCTATCGCAATATAATTGGCCTTTGATCAAATCCTAGCGAAGATATAACTCATTAGGTCGATAAACACCCCACGAGCGATGCGTATCATAAACCCTGCCCAATTCATGCCAACTTCAGTCTTGTGCTGTCTAGGATCAATATTGTTGGTGATAATTATGTTCATAATCTTGAAGAAACCACATAAATCAGCCTATTTGATGCTCTTGCTCCCATCATAGGGAGGAACATCTGGAGCCATAACTAACTGTCGAACCTCATGATCAGCGAGGCCATCGAGTCCATCTACATTAGTACCCTCGTCCTCAGCCATCTTCCCATCACCCACATCTGTAAACTCACCTAGGCACCACATTTGGATATGTAGTGGGCAGTTGAGGAATACCAATAAAATTGGCAACTACATCTACTAAAAATGTAACTGATGTGTTCCAGACTGAGATTGTGTATGCGTATGAAAAATAAATGAGGTCGAATGCACTGTCTGAAGATATGTTCGAATGGTTAAAAAACCATTCAATGTGTCTAGTCTTTCATTGGAACGCTTTATAAAAGCCTTTGAATGGATACTGGATCGAACTTAGCAATGACTAAGTCAATTCAATAGCCAGTAAAATGAAATGAATTGGTGGATTCCTTTCATTATTGCACAAATAACAACCAAACATAGTCGGGATGAGAATATAAGCATCCCGGCCATGCTTTTTCGGGCAACCTACCGTGTCCCCTTGGCTGTGAATATTTTAAAAATGTAAACTTCTATTTCATAGTTGTATATACCCGAAACGATATTGAAATCATACTCATCAATGTGAAGAAGTTCCTAGTAGCGTAAACTTCTATTTCGTAGTTGCATCGGAAAAAACCTTAGACCTGTTCAAGAGGTATCAATCCACGTTGGTTGTTAACTCTTGAATTGTCCAAAGTGGACAGTCTAGGATTGTTAGATCATTGTCAGAAACTTAACAACTATGTTTGTTCCCTTTCAACATTATGGTTTTGGAAGAATCATCTAGTGTTGTTCTCCAGATATGCAGTTGAGTTGAGCGTGTCGATGTGTTACTCATCGATGCACCAAACCAAACGAGCATATTTGTAGAACTATAGATAGATGTTGCCGAAACTTCATTGGACATGACAAATAATAGTTGGCAGTTAGCGACTATGATCTTACAATTTTGATTGAGATATGACTAACTACCTGATGAAAAGAAGAAATTACAGAACTGATGAGTACGTGCTTGCTTGTCGATGCGCATGGACTGTTTATAATAGGGTTTTAGGCATGTATAAGAGTTGGATGTGAGTTAGAGATTGATTGGGTAACAACATAAATATTGAAGCTGTTAAGAAGTTCTTGGAGTTTGCATGTAGTACAGCTGATAGTGATGGGAGAATTAGATGCCCATGTAAAAAATGCAAGAACTTGCATTCTCATAAGATAAATTTGGTGGGAGAGCATCTTTTTGTCAATGGTATTGACAATGGTTATATTGATTGGGTCTTACACGGTGAGCCATATCCAACATTCGAGTCTCTGCATGAAGAAGAAGACATCGATGAAGATGTACGGACGAAGATTGGTGGTGATGATTATGATGAGGATATGGAGCAAATGTTGGGTGACATTGGTGCGGGAATGCTTATGGATAAAAATGCTACAGACACATCAATTGCAAATGATTCGGGCCATAACACTTTTGCATGCTTGTGGAAAGATAACTATATCTAGAATGTAAAAGATATAGTAAGTTGTCTTTTAAAGTTAGACTACTTCATATAAAATCTATGTGTCGACTATCTATTAAGGCTATCAATATGTTACTCGAACTATTTAAAGAGGCCCTTCCATCGGACAATGTTTTGCCTCGCAACTTCTATGAGACTAAGCAATTGAAGTGAGGACTCAGGTTTGGCTACAACATAAGACATTCATACAAAATGATTGTTGCCTATTTAGGCGAGAGAATGAGCAAATGAATGAGTGTCCCATGTGCCATGAATCAAGATGGAAATCTGAGGAGCAAACTGTGGCTCAAAAGGTGGTACGTCACTTTCCATTTATACTGAGATTACAACGGTTATTTATGTCACGTGCAACAGCTGTAGACTTGACATGACATTCATTATCCAGAGTAAGGAATGGTGGCGTTTTGTTACATCCTATGATTCTCAAGTTTAGAAGGAGTCTGATTTAGAGCACCCATGATTTTCTAAAAAACCTCATAATGTGTGACTTGTGTTGGAAATAGATAGATTTAATCCATTTGGAACCATAAATACTAGTCATAGTACTTGGCCGGTTGTACTTATTCTATATAATCTACAACCATGGAAGTGTATGAATCATCCATATTTCATGATGAGTTTATTCATTCCTAGTCTGAGATCACCGAGAAATTATATAGACATATATTTACATTAATTAATTACAAAGTCGAAAGCTTTATGGAAGAATGGGGTCCACACATTTGATGCATCAACATGTGAGTCATTCAAGATGCATATTGTAGTGTTATGAACAATAAATAATTTTTCTGTATATGGAAACTTTTCAGGTTGGGGTACTAAGGGGAAAATGACATGTTTGAGTTGTAACAAACACACTCAATGTGAGAGGTTTATGTATGGAAGGAAACTATATTTTATGGGTCATCATCGATATTTACCTATTAATCATCGATGGCGTGGAAACTCTAGAATGTTTGATGACACCTTTGAATGGGGGCACGCTCCACCATATTTGTCTGGGCAAGATATACTTGCACAATTTGGTGGATTTCACTAGTAATGAATTTGGTAAAAAATAAAGGAAGAGAAAGCAAACCGTGAAAGAGTTGAATTAGACAAAGAATATAGTATTTTTTGAACTCTCGTATTGGTCGATGTTAAAATTGCGGCATAGTTTTGATGTTATGCATATTGAAAAAAAAATATTCGAGTCTATGTTTGGAACTTTAATGCCAATTGAAGACAAAGTGAATGATACATTAAACTCACGAAAGGATATGAAATGGTTGGGAATTAGACTGAAAATGAACTTGCAACAACGTGGTTCTTTTGTCTACATGCCAATTGGTTGATATACACTGTCAATAAATGAAAGAGCTAGATTTTGTGAGTGGCTAATTTGGATTAAATTACCAAACGGGTATGCCACAAATCTAATAATGTGTGTGCAAATAATTGATTGGAAAATTACTGGATTAAAAAGTCATGATTGTCATGTATTTTTACAACATATCTTGCCAGTTGGTATCCATGGGTAGTTGATGAAAGATGAGTGTGTGGCTTTGATTGAGTTAGGTGTATTTTTTAAACATTTATGTGCTAGAATGCTAAATGTAGAAGTTTTTGAATGTATGGAACAATAAATTGCTATAATGTTATGTAAGCTATAAGGTATTTACAAACCGACATTCTTCGACATCATGGTTCACTTAGTCGTTTATTTGCTAGGTAAATCTCGACTTGCAAAACCAATCTAGTATAGATGAATGTATCCCATTGAAAGGTTCCTTCGCAAGTTGAAGTGCACAGTGGGAAACAAAGCCTGCCTAGAAGGGTCAATTGTATAAACATATATTGGCGATGAGTGACATACATTTTGTTCGAAGTACTTCCATGGAGTTGACATGATACTTGATTGCTCGGAAATAAATTTTGATATTGACCAAGCAAGACAAACAAATGGGTTTTCTGTGTTTTATCAACACGTACGTCTACTTCGTGCATCCTCTCACAAGGAGAAGGCAGGAATTTGCTCTAGTTCCTGTCCATGACGGGGACCCTTTTAGGCATGAAGGGCAATCTTAGTATGTATTTCATTAGCCAGGCACCTGTATATTGATTTGTTATGTGGCGCCCACGACCCCCGTGTAAGGAAAATACGAAAATCGAGACGCCGGGATGATGACAACACGGTCACACATCCCAACAAACGTGCCAAGTGTGTGTACATGCAATGGTGTACAACAACAACGCAGCGGATTAGTCAACTAAGTACCAGAATTTAAATACAAGTAAACATCAGTAAAGTTTTAAAAGTAGTTATACAGTCATCCAAAATAAAGTTAACACATGTCCTAAAAATACAAAGGGTAAAATAAAATAACAATAAACAGTGATCCCAGATCACTCCTCGGGCGGAGCCGTCTCCTCAGGCTCACCCTCCTCCTCCTCATCTGCATCAAAATCTGCGTTACCACAGAATGGTACCGCAGGTAAGTATAACCCAAAAAATATACTCAGGAATATAAAATGCATTAATACCACCAACATGCATGCATATGAAGAAATATGCATTTTCCTCAAAATATCATTTTCCCCGAAAATGATTAATTTATCAACACACGCCAAAATCCCATTTGGCCCAAAATAATCCGTAAAACATTTTCCCAGAAAATGAATTACACAAAATCCAACACACACTATTTTCCCAGAAAATAGTCCATTTTTAGTGTATGCACCATGATCTCCCCTATGGGTCATCCGCACACCCTGGCTTTGTAGCGATGCCCACTTACGCGCCCAACACGTTCGTGGGTACATCCACTACACAACGAACGATGCCCAGTTCCGCGCCCAGCGCGTACATGGCCAGACATCCTCTAGTCCCCGCCAGCAGAAGGACCACGGAGTCGGCACGAATCACTCGTCCGATCCCATTTCGCCCAGCGACAATCCAAGGGACGTTACTCAGTTTATTCCGCTCCCGAGTAACCAGAGGAGCTCCACCGAGATAATGCCTCATCTCGGCTTGGGGTTCGTGATACACACGCACCCAACAAATCATTCACATGAAAACCCAGTTTTCATAAACACATGAACATGAATGCAATACACGAAAACCCAGTTTTCCTTTACAAACATGAACATGCATGAAATAATGAAATGCACATGAACCAACCAATCCAAAATCCATCAATAACCAATAACCAATAACCAATCCAATCCAATCCAATCCAATCAAACCAACAACTCCAATCACAAATCCATCCGACCCCCGTACTCCTCGGACTCAGTCCGGCATGCCAAAAAAATACAGTGAAATGCGTTAGTGCAAAAATACATAAAATTCATGAGAATACTTTGGAGAAATACTTACAGCACTATATGATAATTTCCGGAGGATCACGAAGCTGAAAAAGGCGACGTCTGAGCAACACCACAGTGTAAAATACACTGTGGCCGTGGGTCACAAATACCCACTTTTCAACGGAGACAAACGAAGACCCCAAAATGGTAGGGTAGGGCCTAGAGAGGTCGGTGAAACCAATGGTGGGGGTGGTTTGCCGTGGGTGGCGGCGCAAGGGGCGGGTTTAAGGCCAAAAAGTCGAAATCGGAAATGTACTTAGTGTGGCTTCACCGGTGACGGATCGGAGCTGGGGTTGGGTCCAAAGGGGTGCCAAGAGGTCGGGGATGAAGTGGTAGGAAGATGGTGGCCGGAGGTTGAGCGACGGCGGCGCGCGAAGGAAGTGAAGGCCGCGGCAGGGTGTTGCGCGTGGAGGCTAACGGCGGCGAGGTAGGAGCTGAGATTCACGGGGAATGGTCGCCGGCCGATGGGGAGGGGAACGGAAGGGGCGGTGTTGGTCACGGGAGGCGCACGGCGGCGCTGGGGGGAAGAGAAAGAAACAGACGGAAGAGAGAGGGAGGGGGCTGGGCTTCGCGGCGCGCGGGAAAGGAAAATACTGGGAGAAGAAAAAGAAAAGAAAGAAAAGAAAAGGAGGAAAAGAAAAATAGGGGAAAAGAAATGAGGTACAATCCTCATAACTTGGGTCACGAAAATGATCCAACGGAAACGATTTTAAAACCACAAATTAAATAAAATAATTTAAACGTAATGGTAAAGTCAAATTGAAATAATTAAATCACCCAGTAATTAATTTAAATATTAAAAGCAATTTAAATACATAACAATAAATAAATATTAAGAAAGCACATAAAAATAATTTTCACCAAGTTAAAAATCCTAAAAATAACCCAATTAAAATCCAGTAATTTTAAAACAAAAGAATAATTTTTTTGAATAACATAAAAATAATCCTTCAATAAAAATACACTAAAATACGGGATGTTACATCCTCCCCCCCTAAAAAAAAAATTTCGTCCTCGAAATTAGCAAGGTCAAACATTAAACTAAGACAGGAACAAGATTCAACCGAGAGCATACTTAGAACATACCGTCAAAATCAAACAAACAAGTAAGGATAATGCTCTCTCATGTCGGCTTCTCTTTCCCAAGAGAAATCTTGAGCCAACGGATCACCCCATGACACTTTCACCATAGGTATTGTCTTGAACCTTAATCTTTGCTCTTTCCAATCTACAATCTGCGTCGGGGCAACTTCATAAGTAAGGTTAGGCTGAAGTTGAATGCGTTCAGGGTCAACAAAACGTGGCTCTTGCTGTCCAAAACTCTTCTTCAATGAAGACACATGGAACACATCATGAACATCCCTAAAATAATCCGGCAAGGCAACTCTATAAGCAACAAGCCCAACTTTCTCTACGATCTGAAAAGGGCCAACATATCTTGGACTAAGCTTTCCTTTCTTACCAAAGCGCTTAACGCCTTTCATAGGAGAGACTTTAAGATAAACCCAATCACCTTCTTCAAAGGATAAGTCTATTCTTCTTGTATCTGCGTAACTCTTCTGGCGACTTTGCGCTTCTGCCATTTTAGTCCTTATGAACTGAACTTGATCCTTCATTTCTTGAATTATCTCAGGCCCAATTACTTTACTCTCGCCGACTTCATCCCAACACAAGGGCGATCTGCACTTCCTTCCATACAAAGCTTCATACGGGGCCATCAGGATGGAAGAATGGAAACTGTTATTATAAGAGAATTCAATAAGCGGTAGATGATTCTCCCAACTTCCTTGAAATCCTATGACACAAGACCGCAACATATCCTCTAGAGTCTGAATAGTACGCTCTGATTGACCGTCTGTTTGATGGTGATATGCACTACTAAACTTCAACTTAGTGCCTAAAGCCGCCTGCAAGCTCTTCCAAAAATGGGACGTAAACCGCGGGTCCCGATCTGACACGATACTCTTGGGTACTCCATGCAAACGCACTATCTCCTTGACATATAACCGAGTCAACTTACCCAAAGAGTCAGTATTATTAACAGGCAAGAAATGGGCACTCTTGGTCAACCGATCAACAATCACCCAAATTGAGTTCTTCTCACTAGGAGTCCTCGGTAAACCTACAACAAAATCCATAGAAATATCATCCCACTTCCACTCAGGAATAGGGAGAGGTTGAAGTCTACCAGCAGGTCTTTGATGCTCAGCCTACTCGACGACACGTGTCACATTTCTCAATAAACAAAGCGATGTCCAACTTCATTCCTCCCCACCAGAAATTCCTCTTGCTGAGAACTCTCGATAAGAAGTCTCCTCATTCCATAAAGGAGAGAGTCCAAATCTGATGACTCTGCTTCATCCACTTGTTGAGACTTTCTACTCAAAGCATCAGCGACTAGATTTGCCTTTCCTGGATGATACTTAATCTCACATTGATAGTCGCTAATCAGCTCTAACCACCGTCTCTGTCTCATATTGAGATTCTTCTGAGTAAATAGATGCTTCAAGCTCTTGTGGTCAGTAAAAACTTCACAGGCTTCACCATACAGATAATGCCGCCAAATCTTAAGAGCAAAAACTATTGCCGCCAACTCCAAATCAACACCTATGCTACAACTTCTAAACCTCCATTGAATTCTACTTTTGGTAACCTAATAGCCACTTCCAAAGCTAACCATCAATAACAAATTGCACAACTAAATTATTAATCTCCAATTACAAGTATCTTGTCAAAATTCAAGTCACCACTAATTCCCCAAAATCAACACAATCTGAACTCCTGACTACAACCAAAAATACCACGCTCCTGCTGCGCACTCTGATATTCGCAACATGCATAAAACTTATGTCCTCAAGAAACTAAACACCATCGAGTACAAGGTAGCTCCATTCCTATTGACCAAAAACTCTTATCACATCTTGGTAGAAAAAAACTCCATTTCCAAAAACCACGAATTAAAACTCAAATTCCTCAATTAACTCTCGCAGCCTTAATCAAAATCAATTCCATACAATACATCCATGATCATTGACAGAAACCCAAACTCAAACAACCTCGGCTTCCCAAATTGAAAATAAGCAGTCTCAACCCAAAAGCTCATCACTTACATTCTGAACATCTAATCTAGCGGTGACTAAACTCACTACGAACCACCATAGACTACACCAAAACATTATCAAAACCTTCTTGGTAACTCCCTCACTTATCTCTACTCCTACAAGCTAGCATTAACATAACTAGTTCCTTCAATAGTACATCACTATTAAACCTCAAGGCAAACCATACTGCTCAAATCTTCAATCCACCAAAAGTCATTGCAAAGCACCCAAGGATCCTAATGCTTTATTAACCGCATACTTGATCATCTTATCCACTGTTGATACCTAAGGTTTAACTTCGAAGATCTTATCATACACCATACATGATGTCCCAACAATCTCTCTTCCAGTTAAATAACAATTTCCTTAATTCAACCAACTGGATGCTCAATTTCCAAAAGAAAGTATAACCTCAAAAATTTAAATTCCTAGGTGAACTCAGGTCACAATTAATTCCTGAAGATAATCACAATAACTATTCCCAACCATGCTTCATTGAGTAACCCACTTCAATTGCACACTTCGATCAACTCACCAAAAACTCCAAGCCAAAGTCTCTTAAATTACCACTACTATACATCAATGTCACGCACCCTTAGCCAAAACCAATAATCCTCCAAACGTGCAGATGATCATCATTACCATTTCCATCACTAGACCTATATCCTCGAAATGAACAAGAATCATTTCCTAAATCTGCACCATCTATTATCCTTAAAATTGATACGGATTAAATCCTCAACCTATCACTGAAACATCGAGCTAAAAGCAATAATCTTTCGAATTAGATCAACATCCTCAATCCTCAGAAAATACACGAACTAGATAATTCCCTTCAGTCTCCAAAGAAATTATCCTAAAAAAAATTCTCATATCAATAACTCAACTCTCATCAATCCTATTTTAATTCAGTCCTTCAACTTTGTAATTCTAAAACCTTAAACAAAATAAAATCATTTTCCGAAATCCTTAAAATCGATGACCTCAAATCTAAAACATTCACCCTATAAAACTTGTAAATTCTAAAACCCCAAATGTTATCAAATTGCTTATTGAACTTACCACCTTAAATCTCATAACTTATTTCCTAAAAACTATAAAGCCTCAAACCTCATATGAACTTATCATAAATCTAACCTTGAATTTTGTTGAACTTACAACCTCCTACCCCAAAAACTCATTACATAAATTCTACGGAACCTAAGACCTTAATTATCCTAAGCAATTTAAAATTATTCCCCTCCTTAGCAGCAATTCGAATTCCTACTCCAAAAAGTTCACTCTGACCAAGATGTTCGAACCTCGATATTAAAACAAACCAATCACCAAGAGTTCAAACCTATTACACCAAATGTTCAAGCCTAACAATGGCCTTCTCAGTCGTACCATCTCCTGTTATATCATAATCCTTAACCCGCCTTTCAATTCCGAACAAAACAAAACAAAACAAAACAAAACAAAATCAAATCATATCAAATAAAATTTCATACATAAAATAGCATACGACAAAATGCATAAAATCAATGAAGTAGCTCACAATAAAATGATTAAAACAATAAAATAACATACCATAAAATAAATCAATAAAATAAATAAACAAACAAGTAATATACAATAACTAAATAAAACCAATAAAACCACAAACTTTAAATTAAATAATTTTCAAATCACAACTTTTAAAACTTTCTGGTACTGCACCTATGGGACATGTGGTTTTACCCAGAGCCGAACTGCTCTGATACCACCTGTGGCGCCCACGACCCCCGTGTAAGGAAAATACGGAAATCGAGACGCCGGGATGATGACAACACGGTCACACATCCCAACAAACGTGCCAAGTGTGTGTACATGCAATGGTGTACAACAACAACGCAGCGGATTAGTCAACTAAGTACCAGAATTTAAATACAAGTAAACATCAGTAAAGTTTTAAAAACAGTTATACAGTCATCCAAAATAAAGTTAACACATGTCCCAAAAATACAAAGGGTAAAATAAATAACAAGCTAGTGATCCCAGATCACTCCTCGGGCGGAGCCGTCTCCTCAGGCTCACCCTCCTCCTCCTCCTCATCTACATCAAAATCTGCGTTACCACAGAATGGTACCGCAGGTAAGTATAACCCAAAAATATACTCAGGAATATAAAATGCATTAATACCACCAACATGCATGCATATGAAGAAATATGCATTTTCCTCAAAATATCATTTTCCCCGAAAATGATTAATTTATCAACACACGCCAAAATCCCATTTGGCCCAAAATAATCCGTAAAACATTTTCCCAGAAAATGAATTACACAAAATCCAACACACGCTATTTTCCCAGAAAATAGTCCATTTTTAGTGTATGCACCATGATCTCCCCTATGGGTCATCCGCACACCCTGGCTTTGTAGCGATGCCCACTTACGCGCCCAACACGTTCGTGGGTACATCCACTACACAACGAGCGATGCCCAGTTCCGCGCCCAGCGCGTACATGGCCAGACATCCTCTAGTCCCCGCCAGCAGAAGGACCACGGAGTCGGCACGAATCACTCGTCCGATCCCATTGTCGCCCAGCGACAATCCAGGGGACGTTACTCAGTTTATTCCGCTCCCGAGTAACCAGAGGAGCTCCACCGAGATAATGCCCCATCTCGGCTTGGGGTTCGTGATACACACGCACCCAACAAATCATTCACATGAAAACCCAGTTTTCATAAACACATGAACATGAATGCAATACACGAAAACCCAGTTTTCCTTTACAAACATGATCATGCATGGAACCATGAAATGTACATGAACCAACCAATCCAAAATCAATAACCAATAACCAATAACCAATCCAATCCAATCAAACCAACAACTCCAATCACAAATCCATCCGACCCCCGTACTCCTCGGACTCAGTCCGGCATGCCAAAAAATACAGTGAAAAGCGTTAGTGCAAAAATACATAAAATTCATGAGAATACTTTGGAGAAATACTTACAGCGCTATATGATAATTTCCGGAGGATCACGAAGCTGAAAAAGGCGACGTCTGAGCAACACCACAGTGTAAAATACACTGTGGCCGTGGGTCACAAATACCCACTTTTCAACGGAGACAAACGAAGACCCCAAAATGGTAGGGTAGGGCCTAGAGAGGTCGGTGAAACCAATGGTGGTGGTGGTTTGCCGTGGGTGGCGGCGCAAGGGGCGGTTTTAAGGCCAAAAAGTCAAAATCGGAAATGTACTTAGTGTGGCTTCACCGGTGACGGATCGGAGCTGGGGTTGGGTCCAAAGGGTTGCCAAGAGGTCGGGGATGAAGTGGTAGGAAGATGGTGGCCGGAGGTTGAGCGACGGCGGCGCGCGAAGGAAGTGAAGGCCGCGGCAGGGTGTTGCGCGTGGAGGCTAACGGCGGCGAGGTAGGAGCTGAGATTCACGGGGAATGGTCACCGGCCGATGGGGAGGGGAACGGAAGGGGCGGTGTTGGTCACGGGAGGCGCACGGCGGCGCTGGGTGGAAGAGAAAGAAACAGACGGAAGAGAGAGGGAGGGGGCTGGGCTTCGCGGCGCGCGGGAAAGGAAAATACTGGGAGAAGAAAAAGAAAAGAAAGAAAAGAAAAGGAGGAAAAGAAAAATAGGGGAAAAGAAATGAGGTCCAATCCTCATAACTTGGGTCACGAAAATGATCCAACGGAAACGATTTTAAAACCACAAATTAAATAAAATAATTTAAACGTAATGGTAAAGTCAAATTGAAATAATTAAATCACCCAGTAATTAATTTAAATATTAAAAGCAATTTAAATGCATAACAATAAATAAATATTAAAAAGCACATAAAAATAATTTTCATCAAATTAAAAATCCTAAAAATAACCCAATTAAAATCCAGTAATTTTAAAACAAAAGAATAATTTTTTGAATAACATAAAAATAATCCTTCAATAAAAATACACTAAAATACGGGATGTTACAAAAACAAAATAAATGTGGCTAAAAATCTAGAAAATAGTTTCTAAATATAGATGTTAACATAAAAGGAAATTATCTCAAGAATATTGGAATTATCTAAAATGGAAGATTCAGTGATATGCGGCTTGATTTGTAGAGTTTGGGAGGATTTGGTCGCCAATAGATTGATTGCGGAACCTAGAAGGGTAGAGGCGAGTAGATGTCGTGTGCGCTAAATATAATTGACAGGCAAGTCTCAAATGCCTTGACAATGTCCCCGTTCATCAAATGCTTATTGACTTGTTCAGTCGTTACAACAGATGGATCAAGCCGAATAGTCTCACCCCTATAACAAATACTTTCTTGAGAAGGTAGATCGAATACTACTTCCCACCTTTCGACAGTCTATCGTGGCATAATGCCTTGACAATCAATCCATTCCTAGGAATAGGTCGAATTCCATCAAACAAAAGACAATAAAATCGCGGTCGAAGCTAAGTTTGCGATTTCCAACGGGCAATTCTTAACTACACTTGAAACCAATCTACCTTGAAACTCGAAATTGGACCAAAACTATGGGTCTAGGCGTGTGGGAAATGGGTTGGCCGAAAATCCCTTCCTAGGTCCATTTTGTCTCTTGATTCTTCTAGAAGGTTTCTAGCATGTTGACAAGTGGCAAATCATCTAGGGTACACATGCAAGCCACCTCTTGGTGTTTCCCTACACTTCTCTCTCCCCTTTAGCCCACTATCAAGTCTAGATCCATAGTGCAACACATGCATGACACATGGCACTAGTGACTAGGGTTTGGGTCATAGACCTAAAGCCATTGGGTCTGGGTTTCTAAATAGGGCCAAAAATTACAAGGCATTCTAGGGCTACTCTCCCTCTTGGGCTCAAGTTGCTAAATCAAAGACTCTAAGGCCTTCCAAAATAAATAAAACTCTTAAAATGTTATGACAACTAAGAATAAATTCTATGGGCCATGCTTAGGCAAGCTTAGGTCATCACAGCATGTTGGACAAGTATCACACTTGTCTCTTCCCTAGGTTTCCTCCAAGAAAAGACGAAATGGCCCTTCTTGTGCCATGTGATGCCTACACCTATTTTTAGAAAACACTTTGGGCTTCCAGACCCTATTGCTACGACCCTTGTTGGCCGAAATTCATATGGGCCTTGTTGGGCTTTTTTCTTCTTCTATCTCTTATGGGCTTTCTAAATTTAGAACTCTTAGGATCCAAAAATAAAACATACCTTAAGGTTTTCCTCTAACACTTAGCATTTTCTAAAGACTAAAATAATCATTCGATTAAAATAGGAATGGAGACTTGACAAAGTCTGGGTTCTCGCACTCTTATTCTCTCTCTCTACTCTCTAACCCTTCTAGAGATTGACTATCTCGAATTAGTCAAGTTTGGGTCCATTACACAAATCAACAGCTGTAGCCAAAGCACCCTACAAAGTTGTGAAGCATTTCAATAACATACCAAAGCTGCGTTTTCGGATTCTCAACTTGGGACTCTTATTCCTTTGACCTCTTCTTGAACTTACTCGCCAACTTTTGAGAGCTTGTGCAAAAGAAAATTCACGTTGCTCTCTCCGTGCCTCAACTTCCAACACCTGGTCTCGGGGCTACTTAAGTAAAGAACTCGGAGCCACGGAAATTCCTATGAAGTGTTTAGTGGCATTCTACTCAACAAGGAAGGTATGAATAAGGATTGGAAAATATTCCAACAAAAGAAATTAATGTTAACTCGAGGTATGGAATTTTAGTTTGGGAAATTTTTGGCTCTATAGTTATAATGAATGCATTGTGAGGATCATGAGGAATTTTAGGTTGGCAACAGTACTTAGACATGCAATTGCAACGACTTCCGTTGATGAATCTATGTTTATTTATTTATTTTAAACTAATGAATCTATGTTTGTCACAAGGCGACCCTCACCTACCAAGTAACCAAATATAATTAATTAATACCCTGATCATCTAATTGTGGGATTAATTAGTACATTAATTATTTTATTTCATGCTTACAAACATTAATGTGGAGCATTATTTTCATGTCTACATCTGTTTAGATAAATTAATTAAAAAGAACGTCTCTCATGCTGCTTGAAACTTGCTTTGAGAATAAAGAAGGCTATTTGAAACATGCAATTATCCCAAGGATATTTTTTTCTAGTCTTCTCCGTCACTTAAATAATAATAATAAAAAAAGATGACAAAGCTAAAAGTGAGATGCAAGATACAAGGTTGGAACTGATACTTGCTTTGTTATTGAGAGCTGTAGGGGACATCCAGTGGAGGTAAGAGAGCTGCTTTAGAGAGTAGATGCGTTTTTAAGCTTGAGACCAAAGTTGACTACGAAGTTAATTAACAGAGCTTCGGAGTCCGAAGATGAGGAGCTTATACACACGTATCACTGAATGTACATGTCATTTTTGATGTAGAAGCAGGCGCATCACATTGAATGTAACTTTCACTTCTGACAAACTCAACCTCTTCGTAATTTTGCTCAAGATTGGAGGTTTTTCGCAGCATTTGAATTGCCTCCAACTCCATTGCAACCTCTTTCATCGTTGGTCGATTCCTTCCATTGCAGTTCAAGCACCTTTTTACAAGGTTTGCAACCACAATGATCTCTTCCTTTTTAGCTTCCTTCAAAACTTGGTTATCAAGAATATCAAACAAAATATTCTCTTCCATTGAAGTAATGAAATATGAGGCTAAACTTTTGGTTTCTGGTGTCCTCGTGGAAGAGATTGCTTTTTCTCCAGTTAAGAGCTCGGCAAGAACAACACCAAAACTATAAACATCACTTTTTTCTGTAAATTGACCTAATCGAAAATATTCAGGGTCTATGTATCCAAAAGTTCCATGTACGGTAGTGCTTAAATGAGTTTGATCAATAGCAACAGATCTCGCAATTCCAAAGTCTGCTACTTTTGCTATGTACTTACCATCTAAAAGTATGTTCATAGACTTAATGTCTCGATGGTAAATGGGTGACGAAGCTGCTGAATGTAAATAATAGAGTGCTCTTGCAATTTCTGTAGCTATTCGCAAACGCATATCCCATGTTAGTAAAAACTCTTCATTTTGGCCATTGAGATATTGAGAAAGAGTTCCGTTAGGAATAAATTCATAAACCAACATTGGAACCTCTGTTTCCAAACAACATCCAAGTAGCTTAACCACATTCCTGTGGTTAATTCGTGAAAGAATGCCAACTTCATTAATAAATTGTTGGACTTTTGCTTCATTCATTAGCTTGTATTTTTTTACCGCAACAATTTTTCCATCTCCTAGCATGCCTTTGTAGACAGTGCCTTGTCCTCCTTGTCCAACTATTCTATTAACATTAAAATGGTTAGTGGCCATCTCCAATTCTTTGGAATTAAACAATTTAGTATTCTCAACATTGGCTTCCCTCGTGGATAATTGTTGTTGTAACAATAGTCCACCATTTTTTTGGAAGAACCTCTGTCTTTGTTTCATCCCATTCCTTTTCTTGACCACCTTGTATGACCACCATCCACCACTAAGCAGAACTAATGCTCCAAGGCTTGTGCTAATACCTGCTCAGCCCAATAGAATAGGAAATGATCTTTCTCCTTGCAATGGTAAAGACTATAGTAATTGTTTGAACGAGAATATTGAGTTCAATTAGAAAGAAATCTACTCCCAATACTGGAAATCTTCATAAACTATCTTACGCAAAACGCATGCTTAAAAAAAAAAAAAATTACAAGCTGCAATACTCCAAAAGAGAGGGATGCTAAAAATGCACCATTTATTGTGAATAAGTTAAAAAAACCGTATTAGGGTTAGAAGATTATGATATATCTTAAGCCCAATATACTTGAATTAAGCATCTCTTTAGACGGCCACTAGAAAATGAATTTTCTTTAGGAATTTTTCTATTTCTTAATGTCAAGAGAGATTAATGTTGTTTACAAGTTGATTGCTGCATGCATGTAACGTATAATGGAAAGATAATTAAAAAAAAAAACAAAGAATATAAGATCAAGAGGTGCTGGAAAAGAATTGGATATACCGCCCTTTTATGAGCACGTTTTTTAGTCTTTACAAAGCAACTTCCATATCATTATGTATGTCAAGAGTTCAAAAATCCTTGTATAAAAATTCCCCTTGAGCCACACCCGGTGCGGAACTCATGATTTTATGTATCTATCTCTCTCCCACTCCATCATGATCACTTAAGACATACATCATGATCAGAAGGCATGCAACATGATATATATATATATATATATATATATATATATGCCACTAGACTATATATAAAGCCATTGAAAATCTAACTTGAGATTATTTTTACCAAATTAATTTCATTTCACTTAACTTGATCCGAAATGATAAAATAGGGTAGAGATCAGTGAGAAAATAAAAATAATTAAGGTTCATTTATAGAATATACAAATATACTTGTTCTGAAAATTTTATTAAAAAAGAACTTGGTAGAGCAGTAGTACTATATATTATTGCTTTAACGTCTATGAAAATCTCTTCCTTCATTCATTGTAGATTAGACTGAGCAAGAAGACGTACCTATAATTATTGAAGTTATGGTGTCTGTACAATGGTAACCCCCATCGGTATTTTTACAGCGAGAATCAGTACAATGATTGAGCTTTGGATCTACACATTCGTTTATATCTGGCATTGCAAAGAAAGACACGGTTGGAATATTATTTATGAGTAATAGTACGTACCAGCCTGCAGCTATTTCACTTTTATTGACCTATAAAGAGTTCCCTTCACTACTCGTGTATCATCGATCTCTTATTTATTTTAAAAAAGAAATTGAAAGTATATAATGATTAATATTAATGTCACCTCATAATTATAATGAGAAAAGAAAAATATTTGTACGTTTAACTATGAGAGCTTTGTTTTGTAATTACACTAAAAAAATCATTTGGAATCAATTATAGGAACCCTTTTAAAAATTTTAATCATTAAAAAAAAATTATATGTTCTCCCAATATAAATAGAATTTATTAATGAAAAATATTCCAAAAATATAAAATGAAAAACAAAATATCGGAGCTAGCTCTTAAAGGATCCTAGCCATGCATTCTTTAATCCCATAGAAAAACGACTTATTCAAAACAAAACGAACTCCCCCAAAGTCGAGCAAAGAAATTCTTTCACCAAATCATGATTTGGCATTTCTCTAAAAACAAAAACTTTCAGTTTTAATATTTCTTGGAGTGTGTCCAGTACATGAATACCACTCCAACTTGTAATTAACCTCTCTATGAAACAAGCTTGAGTGGTGCAATGCCAAATGCCAAAAAACACTTGAGCGTACGTATCTTCGTTAATGGTAATTACTAAGTTTAGGTGGATTGACAGTTAGCTCATAAATATATATATATATATATATATATATATATTTTAATTTATTTGGAGGAGCGGGGTTTCAAACTCCAAACTTCCATTTTGAAGGCTAAGGGTTATGTCAATCAAGCCACATGACTTTGGTTACTATTCAATCAAGATAATTGGTTACTACTTAATTTTGTACAGTAAATTTTATATTTGTAGAACGTCTTTCAACAAATTAAGAAACAATTGTAAATTAATGAAACTATATTGAAAAAAGAAGAATCAAATTGGGTAAGAAAAACTATATTACGTATGCGATATACGTTTACCTTGACAACCTTGAGGAAGATAGGGATTTCCAGCGTAGCCTTGAGCACATTCACATGTATGAGTGGAGATTGTGAAGTTGTAATTATCCAACAAAGTAGTAGCATCATTGAGATGACAGCGGTACTGTTTACTCATACTGTGGGGTTTTGAATAGTACGAAATGGAATCAATCCCCCATTTCAATTCCACTGGAACTGATAAATTTTGTTTTGGCATTGTGAAATTTTCCTCGAACCAAGATTTGTCAACCAAGAACGCATAGTTGCATTCTCCAACATTATTAATAATTTGGGAATTTTGGGGCTCTATAGTTGTAATGAATGAGTTGAGATCACAAGGGATTTCAGTTTGGCAGCAGTTAGAAGTGCCATCGCAACGACTTCCATTGATGAATATACCTGATTTGTTGACACAAGGGGACTTGCACCCACCAAAATTAATGCGTTCATCCAGCGACCACATTGAGGCAGAGTTGTTGCAACCCATGGCAATGAATCTGTTGTTGCTCTGGGAGAAGGAGAAAGGACTATGTTCAAACTTCATATTGTTCTGGCTCGACGCTGTACGATTAGTCGAAGAACAACTCGAAAATATGCTGTAGTTTACGTGAATGGTTCCTTCTGGTATTGAAATCGACAGCACCTCCAGGTCGATCAAGTTCCGCAAGAAAGGTTTGGGAGTGCCCAAAGAATCATTTTTACAAACAATTTCAAACCATTCGCCAATGTAGCAATGCTCGGCTCCCATTCCAAAAGGGTATGGAATGGTAACACTTCCGCAGCGATCTTCACATCCATCTTTAGCTAATTTCGTTGCTGCTGCTGCTGGTGTAAATGAATCAATATTCGGCGACAATAACAAAATGGCGATCTGAAGCACCAATCGCACCACCATCGGTATTGATGGAAGTAAATAGCAGTGCAGTGCAGTGCAGTGCAGCTAGCATGCATGCTGCTAGGAAAGGCCAAGGCGCCCATTTTTATACAAAAGGCGCGAATATTACTTCGGAATAATTCGGATATCTTACTTTCTTTCTTTCCGGCCTTAAAAGTCTTTGCGGTGACAATCTGTCGGAATAAAAAAATTGTATCAGGCTGCGTGCGTTTGGATCCTAAGCTGAATTAAGTTGAGTTATACATAGTAGTAAGTTAAGATGATAGAGTAAATTTTGTAGGTTCATCTAAAATGAATTTAAATGTGTTTGGATATATATTAAGATGAGTTTATATATATTTATAAAAAGTTTAAAAAGGTTGTAAGTTCCACGTGTAAAAAAATATTGAATTGAGAAAGATTGTGAGTCTCACGTGTAAATTAGAGATTTTGAGTTGAGATGAGTTTAATAATTTGAGAGTTGATTGTTTAGATGTTAGACTAAACTTAAAATTAGACTGAACTGAATTAAACTTAGATAAATTTAACAAGTAAACAGGGCCTAAAACTTCCGGTTCTGGAAAGTAGTTTAATTTGGAAGTTCCGTGATATACTTTTTATGCTGTGAAATCAGCAATTTTACGCACGTTGAAGTGATTATATGTGTTTGAACTTTGAACCTAGTCCAATATTAGTATCCTCCGCAAATAAAGTTGTTGCTTTTGTAAAGATAAAATTATTCGATCGGCCGGAATCTATTGTCTTGCCCGGCCCTAATTAACTTTGTAATGGGTTGGAGGAGGAAGTTGGTTGTTGAAGGGCGTTGGGGAGGAGAAGATGGATTGCTCGAATTCTGGTGTTGTAACACTCCGTATTTTTAGTGTATTTTTAATTGAAAGATTTTTTATTATTAATTTAAAATTTATTCTCTTATTTTAAAATTGTTGGATTTTTTAGTTGTGTTATTTTTATGATTTTTTTTTAGTTTACGAAAATTATTTTTGAAATGCTTTCTCTAAATTAATTATTTTTATGCGTTTAAATTTCTTCTCAAATCAAATTAACTTATTATTGGGTTTAATTAATTATTTTCATGTTAATCACTGTGTTTGAAATATTTTATTTCACTAGCTGTTTTAAAATCGTTTCCGTTGGATCATTTTCGTGACCCAAGTTATGAGGATTGGACCTCATTTCTTTTGTCTCTATTTTTTCTTTTCCTTTTCTTTTTCTTTTCTTCTTTTCCTTCTTTTTTTTCTTTTTCTTTTTTTTTTTTCTTCTCCCTCCCGCGCCTCTCTCTCTTTCTCTCTCCCGTGCGTCAGCCATTTGCCCTCGACCCGCCACCGTGCGCCGGCGGTGGTCGACACCGCCCGGCTTCCCAGCACCCCCACCCACCAGCGACCTCCCCCTCCGATTTCCAGCCCCAGCCGCGCCGCCGTTAGCCTCCACGCACCACACGAAGCCGCGGCATTCCTTGCGCCGTTGCGCCGTCGTCGCGCCACCTCCGGCCACCATCTTCTCACCACATCATCCTCGACCTTCTAGCAACCCATTGGATCCAACCCCACCTCCGATCTGTCACCGGTGAAGCCCCACCATCAACATTTCCGTTTTGGGTGTTTTTGCACTTCAACCGCCTATTGCGCTGCCACCCACGGCCAACCACCACCACCATTAGCTTCACCGACATCTCTAAGCCCTACCCTATCAATCTCGGGTCTTCGTTTGCACCCGTTCAAAAGTGGATTTTTGAGACCCACGGCCACAGTGCATTTAGCACTGTTTTGTTGCTGCATTACTGCTTCTAGCACCTCCGTGATCTTTCAAAAATTATATTATAGCATTGTAAGTATTTTTCTTAAAGTACTTTTGAGATTTAAATGTATTTCTGCGCTAATTCATATTTACTGTGTTTTTGTTAGTTGTGCCGGACCGAGTCCGAGGGGTAAGAGGGGGTCGTTTGGATTGGTGATTGAGAAATTATTTAGAAGAGAACTTAATTTTCTTTGTCCAGTACAGTTTAATTTTTGGATGCATTAGTTTATATTTTCTGTTATGGAGTTGTGAATGGGAAGAAGTGTGCTTTGTGTAGTATTGTTCGTTAAACTATTAGTAATTGTTTGGGATTGCGAACTGTTGGAATAAGTGTGAGTTATTGGAATTTAAATTGGCATTGGTCTTGATGCTTGTATTGGACAATACTGAGATTGGTATAGAATATTTTGGGTCGAAGGGTGGGCTGTCCAGATTGTTATTTGGTAGTTTAAGTTGGATTGAACTTGTTGAATTATGGTCTAGAAATTGGGTCTTAAGTTGTCTAAGACCAATTTTGTGTTGTTGGACTTTAATATTTAGTTTATATTATTTTTATGAATAGGTGACGAGATGGATAGAGACCGTATTCAAGTCTTAGATAATGCGCTGCATGAGTCAGGTAAGCGGGGTTCCTACGCTAGGCCTTACACGAATTATTTGAGATTGAGGTTGATTTTCTAAAAACTTTGCATATTTTTGTGGTGAAATGAGAACTTGGGAAAAACAAAACCAACCTCGGTCGTTTATTTGCATACTCATGAAATCTGTACGAAAAAGAGAAAAATATGTTCTGACATGCATTGTGTAGACATGAGCTAAATTTTGTCATGTGGTTTCTGAAATCTGGAAAAAGAGCGATATTGGGAATATGAAAAGTTGTGCATTTATTTAGAAAGATGTTCTGGCTTTTGTGTCCAGCGTGTGTAAACTGTCTGATTCTGTTTTGGTACTCTGTATTATTTTGATATAACATTTGAAAACCTTTGGCATGGTGTACTGGTTTTCGTATCTGACTCCGTCTCTACTTTGCTCTGCTCTGCTCTGTTATGCTCTGCTCTGTTTGGGTTGCTACCAACTTCTCTGTCTCTGAGTGCACCCACTTTGGAAATAAAGTGGTTTTATTGTGGTCTTTCCTGTGTGCACACTCGGGGCTCCAAGAAGAATAAAGGAAAGATTTCACCCCTCTCTCTGTCTGGTTTGGCCACCAGGGTTAGCACAACCCAACCACGGGGGTGAAACATGGTCTCTGCTCTGTTTGATGCTCTGTTTTGATCTGATGATGATACTCAGTTTATGTTATGCCAAAGCACTGAGGGTTTTACTTGTCTTAAAACCATCGCTCTGTTACTTTTGAAAATAGGTTCTATTCTGCATGTTAACTCTGGAAAATATTTTGTTCGGCATGTTCTACTTTGTAAATGCTCATGTTTGCACGCTAGCATATGATTTCTGCTTACTGAGTTGTTGATAACTCACCCCTTATCATTATAATATTTTTCAGATGATGTGGAGAGTCCAAATGAGGACCTGAATTATATTGTTGTTTGTGTTTAAGCTGAGGAGATGTTGGTAGAAGAATGACTTCTGGTGTTCTTAGTTTTAATCTCTTTGAGTTTTAGTAATATCTTGGGTTTCAGTGAGATTTATGAAATTATTGGTTGAGTTGTTATGACTACCGGGAGGTTATGGACCCCTTTAATTTATTATTATTGCATTAAAGATTGTGTGGAGTTTGTAATGAGATTATTGAGAAGATTTGAGATTGATTTCATTTATGAAGTTTTTGGAGATTATTCTTCGAATGTGTTGGGAGACATGATTATGAGTGACAAGTAGTAATTCTCCAAGCCACCCGGGTTCGGGGCGTTACATTTGGTATCAGAGCCAGGTTAGAGATTCTGCATACTATAAACCTTGGAGGTTTAGATATATGTGGGTTTAAGAAGAAAATTCAGATTTGAGGTATAGAATTTTAAAGAATAAGAGATGATTAAGTGGATATTTAAGGTTTAAATTTTACAGACTTTATGATTGAGTTTTGAGATTTTGAGGTTTAGGGATTTTAGATCCAACAAGCTTACTAGGTGGACTATAGGAGATAATCTTTATAAGATTAATTTAAGGTTTAGATTTTTGAGGTTAGATTTTTAAAGACGAAAGAGAGTTTAGAGCGATGTTGGGTTTACAATATGAGATGATAGGAATGACTATATGAGTTGGTTAAAGATATGGCTAAGAATGGGTAAAACCATATGTGCAGTACCAGAAAAGTTTAAAGGTTTAATTGGAAATTATTTTTTTTATTTAAATTGAATTTATTTGGTTTTGTTTGATTTTATTTTATTTGAATTGAAATTATGTTATTTTATTTATTAAGTTTATTTTATTTTGTTCGTTTCGTTCGAAACTGAAAAGCGGGTTAAAGATTAAGTTATGGCATGAATATGGTACGACTGAGAACGCTATTGGTATATTTAGCAGAGTAAGCTTGAACTTTTATCGACTTAGTGTGCATTTATAATTTCATGTTTTGAAAGGAACGACATAGTCTGGGTGATCTATTTGGGTAGTAAGATATTTGAGGCTTTCGATTTCATGGATATATGACACGAGGCTTTAGAATAGAAAATTTTAAGTTCAACAAACTTTAAGGATAGACTTACGGAAATTTCACCAAAAGTTTAAGGTTTTACAGACTTTAAAGAATGATTGTTATCATTTAATGTTTTAGATTTTGAAAACTTCGGGAGTCGATTGTTTTATTATTGGATATAAGTTCATCGATCTTACAGATTTCGGAGAATGATTCTAATATAATTTAAGGTTTTAGAATTACAGATTTGAAGGACTGAATGGAAATGAGATTTAAGTTTTTAATTTTGCAGGCATGGTGTGCTAGCTGGATTTATTTTGGAGATTGGTTAGTATGTGGCCATTATTATGGGGTTGATCAGAGTTGAGTTATAGATATAGGGATTTTCAAGGAGATTGCTTCTTTGGGGATTTAAAGTATTGATCTAGTTTGGATAATGATTGTTATTAGTTCGGAGTTTTAGTGGCAAGTTATGGGATTAGATCCATATTAGATTCAAGGATAATAGTTGGTGCAGATTCAGGAATGAATTCTTGGTGAATTTGAGGAAAGTGTGTAATAGTGTCTGGTTTTAGAGATCAAGAATTTTCTACCTAATGTCATAAGAATTTTCTGGTCAGTAGGTATGGAGCCACCTTGTACTCAATGGTATTGTTTTATGAGGACATAAATTTTATGCATGTGGCAAATTATCAGAGTGCGCAATAGGAGCGCGATATTTAGGTTATAATTAAGGATTCAAACCTTGTGTTGATCTTAAGGAATTATTAGTAATTTGAAATTTGATAAAGATACTTGTAATTAGAGATTAAACTATTGGTGGTGCGGAATTATGATATAATTTTTGTTGATTTTGAGTGAAAAGGTCTGGATGATGGAAATGTTTATTGATGGTTAACTTTGGAAGTGGCTAATAGGTTACCAACTTGTAGAATTCAATGAAGCCTTTGTGAGTTTTAACATAGGAGTCGATTGAGGTTAGCGCAGATCGTGTTACGATAATAATAATAATCATTGGGATTCCTTGGATGTTGTATTAAGGCTCTTGTGGAAAGATAAGATTTTGGAATGCATAGTCACCCTAGGAATACGGGACGTGTTGTGCCACTGGGGGACTAATACGAGTATGATGGAATTGCCTATGGAGATAGACTTGAGAGAACATTACTCATGCTTGTTGGGAGTTATTGATGGTATGATCCTTTCGAGCGTGTTTTGGGTTGTATCTTCTATCCTGCTTTAGCGTTATGTTTGACCTTACAAATTTCGAGGACGAAATTTTTTTTAAGGGGGGAAGGATGTAAGACCCCGTATTTTTAGTGTATTTTTAATTGAAAGATTTTTTGTTATTAATTTAAAATTTATTCTCTTGTTTTAAAATTGTCGGATTTTTTAGTTGTGTTATTTTTATGATTTTTTTTAGTTTACGAAAATTATTTTTGAAATGCTTTCTCTAAATTAATTATTTTTATGCGTTTAAATTTCTTCTCAAATCAAATTAACTTATTATTGGGTTTAATTAATTATTTTCATGTTAATCACTGTGTTTGAAATATTTTATTTCACTAGCTGTGTTAAAATCGTTTCCGTTGGATCATTTTCGTGACCCAAGTTATGAGGATTGGACCTCATTTCTTTTCTCTCTATTTTTTCTTTTCCTTTTCTTTTTCTTTTCTTCTTTTCCTTCTTTTTTTTCTTTTTCTTTTTTTTTTCTTCTCCCTCCCGCGCCTCTCTCTCTTTCTCTCTCCCGTGCGTCAGCAGTTTGCCCTCGACCCGCCGCCGCGCGCCGGCGGTGGTCGACACCGCCCGGCTTCCCAGCACCCCCACCCACCGGCGACCTCCCCCTCCGATTTCCAGCCACGCCGCCGTTAGCCTCCACGCACCACATGAAGCCGCGGCATTCCTTGCGCCGCTGCACCACCGTCGTGCCACCTCCGGCCACCATCTTCTCACCACATCATCCTCGACCTTCTAGCAACCCATTGGATCCAACCCCACCTCCGATCTGTCACCAGTGAAGCCCCACCATCAACATTTCCGTTTTGGGTGTTTTTGCATTTCAACCGCCTATTGCGCCGCCACCCACGGCCAACCACCACCACCATTAGCTTCACCGACATCTCTAAGCCCTACCCTATCAATCTCGCGTCTTCGTTTGCACCCGTTCAAAAGTGGGTTTTTGAGACCCACGGCCACAGTGCATTTGGCACTGTTTTGTTGCTGCGTTGCCGCTTCTAGCACCTCCGTGATCTTTCAAAAATTATATTATAGCATTGTAAGTATTTTTCTTAAAGTACTTTTGAGATTTAAATGTATTTCTGCGCTAATTCATATTTACTGTGTTTTTGTTAGTTGTGCCGGACCGAGTCCGAGGGGTAAGAGGGGGTTGTTTGGATTGGTGGTTGAGAAATTATTTAGAAGAGAATTTAATTTTCTTTGTCCAGTACAGTTTAATTTTTGGATGTATTAGTTTATATTTTCTGTTATGGAGTTGTGAATGGGAAGAAGTGTGCTTTGTGTAGTATTGTTGGTTAAACTGTTAGTAATTGTTTGGGATTGCGAACTGTTGGAATAAGTGTGAGTTATTGGAATTTGAATTGGCATTGGTCTTGATGCTTGTATTGGACAATACTGAGATTGGTATAGAATATTTTGGGTCGAAGGGTGGGCTGTCCAGATTGTTATTTGGTAGTTTAAGTTGGATTAAACTTGTTGAATTATGGTCTAGAAATTGGGTCTTAAGTTGTCTAAGACCAATTTTGTGTTGTTGGACTTTAATATTTAGTTTATATTATTTTTATGAATAGGTGACGAGACGGATAGAGACCGTATTCAAGTCTTAGATAATGCGCTGCAGGAGTTAGGTAAGTGGGGTTCCTATGCTAGGCCTTACACGAATTATTTGAGATTGAGGTTGATTTTCTAAAAACTTTGCATATTTTTGTTGTGAAATGAGAACTTGGGAAAAACAAAACCAACCTCGGTCGTTTATTTGCATACTCATGAAATCTGTACGAAAAAGAGAAAAATATGTTCTGACATGCATTGTGTAGACATGAGCTAAATTTTGTCATGTGGTTTCTGAAATCTGGAAAAATAGCGATATTGGGAATATGAAAAGTTGTGCATTTAGTTAGGAAGATGTTCTGGCTTTTGTGTCCAGCGTGTGTAAACTGTCTGATTCTGTTTTGGTACTCTGTATTATTTTGATATAACATTTGAAAACCTTTGGCATTGTGTACTGGTTTTCGTATCTGACTCCATCTCTACTTTGCTCTGCTCTGCTCTGTTATGCTCTACTATGTTTGGGTTGATACCAACTTCTCTGTCTCTGAGTGCACCCACTTTGGAAACAAAGTGGTTTTATTGTGGTCTTTCCTGTGTGCACACTCGGGGCTCCAAGAAGAATAAAGGAAAGATTTCACCTCTGTCTCTGCCTGGTTCGGCCACCGAGATTAGCACAACCCTACCACGGGGGTGAAACATGGTCTCTGCTCTGTTTGATGCTCTGTTTTGATCTGATGATGATACTCAGTTTATGTTATGCCAAAGCACTGAGGGTTTTACTTGTCTTAAAACCATCGCTCTGTTACTTTTGAAAATAGGTTCTGTTCTGCATGTTAACTCTGGAAAATATTTTGTTCGGCATGTTCTACTTTGTAAATGCTCATGTTTGCACGCTAGCATATGATTTCTGCTTACTGAGTTGTTGATAACTCACCCCCTATCATTATAATATTTTTCAGATGATGTGGAGAGTCCAAATGAGGACCTGGATTATATTGTTGTTTTGTGTTTAAGCTGAGGAGATGTTGGTAGAAGAAGGACTTCTGGTGTTCTTAGTTTTAATCTCTTTGAGTTTTAGTAATATCTTGGGTTTCAGTGAGATTTATGAAATTATTGGTTTGGTTGTTATGACTACCGGGAGGTTATGGACCCCTTTGATTTATTATTATTGCATTAAAGATTGTGTGGAGTTTGTAATGAGATTATTGAGAAGATTTGAGATTGATTTCATTTATGAAGTTTTTGGAGATTATTCTTCGAATGTGTTGGGAGACATGATTATGAGTGACAAGTAGTAATTCTCCAAGCCACCCGGGTTCGGGGCGTTACAGGTGCAGCTGGTGCAGGAAGGATAAAAAGGCCGGAAACTTGACACTTAATTCATTAGTCTGAATTTCCATAAAAATAAATAATAAATAATAAATAAAAATCGTTAGTCTGATTGTAATACAGTGTCGTATACTTTGGAGTTATACGTGTAGAATTATGAAGAACTAAGAGAAAAGAATTTTTGGCAATATGGTGACACTCCCATGAGATTATTTGTCCCAAAAGTTAGACAAATGGAATTGAGTGAGTACAATTGTGTACTAATGACCCATATTTATAGGCCATCATGCATCGGTTGGTAAAATGCACAACTATTGGGAACTCGATAGCTGGCAAATGACACAACCTTAATAAGTGACACAAACTTTTGACTAAATCAAAAGGTTGTGTCTTTTAACACTTTCTTAACCATCACACCCCATGGGAACATCACCCTAGAGAGAGAGAGTGTGTCATTCCAAGGCGTATACCATTTAGCGATCACATTCCTTAGAATTATATCTCTCACTTGATCACACAAAACGGTGGTGATCCAATTGAGTATTTTACCTTGATACCAATCTAAATTTTCCACTACTCAACTTTCATCTGCATATTCTTGCAGATCGGTGTCAGAGCATAGCAAGCCTCTACGTGCACACGTTTTTGTCATTACTTTATCTGACCGCACCATTTACTATATGTGCTCATACTGATCATATATTAAGGGTGACTTCATTTTACTAAACTTGTAATGAACATCCTCAATTCTCTGTGACTAGATCAATAATACATATCTCTGTCAGTACAATTGGCGACTTCAGACGAATGTATAACACATGTATCAACCTACGCTGAATTTTCGTTAAACACTTCATTTAGAGGCAATTCCCGAGACTTTCCTAAATCACTTTATTAGCAACTTTACAAATGATCAATCAATTATTTGGTTAATCAATCTGCACTGAAATTTTATTAAATAGTTGCTCTAAGGCCATTCCTGAGATTTTCCTTAATTACCTTATCAGTGACTTTACTAATGACTATAATTTTCATTTGGATATCACCATAACTCCAATTTTCTAGGTATTCCCAGAGTTTCATGAATTATACATGTCGACCATGAGGTTGCTTTACCTAGGTTTACCTCAACCTCATTCTATTCACATGTTCTTTAAATTTTTTCAGTTTCGTAATTGAATCTGCTACCATCTCAGTCGAGGAAAAAAAATTAACTTTGACTTCACTTCTTTCCACTATATCAAAATATAGTGAAAATGCACATCAATATATTTTCTCTTGGAACTCTGTGTTTCACCTTTTATCAATAAGATGGCAGACTGATAATCACAAAACACATTGATTGGTTCTGTGGATATACCCAAATTTAAGCTTTCAATAAATATTTTCATCCACACTGCATTACTCACTGCAGTACTACAAGCAATATATTATGTTTCCATAATAGACTTAGCAACACAACTATGTTTCTTACTCAACCAAGAAACTATTATTCCACCAAATAGAAATATATATCCAATTGTAGATTTTCTATCATCTACATCACTTCCAAAATCAACATCACTATAGCCGATTAATTCTAAATCACTGATCCCAAAGCACAATTTCAAATTTTTGATACCTTATAAATACCTTAATATACACTTCACTGCTTGTCAATGTTCCTTACCTGGATTGGATTGATATCTGCTTACCAATCCTACTGCATGACAAATATTTGGTTTTGTACTTGTCATTGCATATATGAGGCTTCCCACAGCTTGAGCATAGGGAACTTTAAGCATTTCACTTATTTCCTTATCATCTTTTGGGCACGTGCTTTTATTTAAACTATGACATTTGCAAACAGATGTACTTAAGGATTTATAATTTTCCATACCAAATCTTTTAAGTACTTTTTCTAGATATTTTTCTTGATCTAAATACAACATCTTTGAGTTTCTATCTCTAAAAATTCTTATACTAAGAACATAGGCGGCTTTACCTATGTCTTTCATTTTTAAATTTAGATTTCAAGAATTCTTTTGTTTTATTATCATATCTAGATAATTACTTGCTAGTAATATATCATCAACATATAATGATAATAATGTTAATTTATTATCATTTTTCCATATGTATATACAATAATTTAGTAGACTCATTTCATATCTCATTTCCAAAATAGCTTGGTGAAACTTCAAATACCATTGTCTTGAAGATTGCTTAATTCCATACAATGACTTCTTCAACCTGTAGACTTTCTATTCAAGTCTTTTAATTTGGAATCCTTCTGGTTGAATCATAAAAATATATTCTTTTAATTCACCATTAAGAAAAGTTGTATTTACATCTAACAGATGTAATTTCAAATTCATCTTGGCAAAAATAAACATGATCCTTACGGATGTGAACTTCGTCATAGGCAAATACGTATCCACAAAGTCTACACCTGGTTGTTGAGTATATCTCTTGACCACTGACCTTACTTTATATCTTTCCAAACTATCATTAACTTTAAATTTTCTTCTGAGAACTCATTTACAACCAATAGCTTTTCTAACTTTTGGAAGATTTGTAAACTCCATAACATTTTTTTTTATCGATTATATTTCATCTTTCATGGTCTCAAACCATTTATCTGAATCGATACTATTAATTGTCGTAGAAAACTTTTCAGGATCATTTTCTAAATTTTCCAAACTAGTATTTAGTGCATAATGATCTTAAAATAATATCGATGGTCGTCTAGTTCTTTTCCTCCCACAGTCTCTAACATCAATACCTGAAAATTGATTTTCATCTGACTTTCTTTTATATTTATTATTTTGTATTTAAATAATAATAGAACTTCCATTGTCAGACTCTATGGAGATCTATTAATTTTCTAAATCATTTAATAAATCTATCTGATCAACTAGAGTTATAAGGTTTGTATTTTTCAAGAAAACAACATCTCTACTCAGCTTGATAGAGTTTTGGTAAACTCGGATTTTTTGTTGACTTTTCTGCATGGTAGAGTGGAGTATTTATCTCACACTTCTTCAGACCATAGTCCAATGATCACAAAGTTGGTTCATGAGTGTCGGGTTGGTCCAAAGCCCTTCCATTTCCAAAGAATATGGTGCTATCATGAGGGCTTTCTCTCTATAGTTTGAGATTGCTAGAATCAAGAAGTGCAAGGCTGCCCTATGGTACAAGTTAGCGTGAAGCTAAAAAAGTTAAAAGAGTGTTGACCAAATGGAACTTTGAGGTATTCGGCATGGTGGAGTCTAAGCTTGATTGAAGAAGAATTGTTGGCACTTGAACAAACTGTTTTAAAATATTTTCTCTAAAGACTGAAAATTCAAACATATGAATTTTAAAGATCTGGAAATTGTTAAGAAATTAAATTGCCCTCTTGGTCCGGTTGTGAAGAAAATTGTTAAGGTTGTTGCATGGAAGAAACCAAGGGGGGGTGGAGTTAAACTTAACATTGATGGTAGTTCTCTTAGCAACCCCGGATTGGCTGGCGAAGGAGGCATTTTCTGTGATGACAATGGCTGAACCATGGCAGTTTTGCAAAGCATTATGGAGTGGTTTCGAATGCAGTGGCTGAGGGTCATGCGCTTCTTGATGGTTTAAGAGTGGCTCAACAAATGGGACTCAGGGATTTTATGGCGGAGTTGGATTCGACTGTAATAGTGGGATGGATCCGGTTAGGAGGTTGTAATCTTTGGTATTTGTGGGAGTTTTGGGAAGAAATTAAAGTGTTGTTTGGTGCCTTGAATTGTAGCATTTGTTATATTTTCAGAGAAGCTAAGATGGTTGCGGATTTTCTTGCCAAACAAGGTGCCAATAATAATTGTTGGTCGTTCACTGGAGTAGAAATTGGAAGCGGGTTGCTTAGAGGATTGTTGCGCATGGATTATTGGGAACTTCCTTCTTTACGCTTATAATTTCTTTTATGTATTGTTTTTGGTTCTCTTGAATTTTTTTGGAATCTGAATTTGTAATGTCTCAGGTGTGTTGGGTTGTTTACACGATATTTCTCTGCCACAAGCGATGGTTTTTTTAAACAAATCGGGAGGGGGTCACTCTTGGACATGTGACCTTCACTCTTAAAAAAAAAAGTGTATAAGGTTTTTCATGGGTTAGAAGAAAAGTTATATACATTTTTTAGGCCTTAAAATATATTCCATTCAGTTTTTCTATCTCTGAAAGATCAATACTTTTTCTTCGATGTCATACTTAAAAATTAACAACAAAAAGAATGTAGAAATAATATATATGTTTTATTAAATAAAAACTTAATAATAATAATTCTTGGATTTAATCTAAGGTGGCAGTCTCGAAATTCTCCTATTATATTTTAAATAAGGAGAATAATGAAAGTGACACTCCAATCAAGAATTTTCACGACCTTTTCTCGACATTTGACCTTTTTCAAATAATTTTTGTGATAATCTCGACCAAAAGAAGCTTTGTAATGTTTTGGCATGAAATTTGGAATACAACGGCTTTTGAACGAACCAAATCGGGTTTGAAATGATCTCGAACGGTCCAAAAAGCCAAAACTACCCCCAAACCGGTTCAGAAAACTGAGTAAACCGGCTCCAAAAAAAAAACTGGCAGTCACCAGCTCGTTCAGTGGCTTGGTCAACGGCTAGTTCAGCGGCTCAACTAGAAGGGGGTGGAACGGCACCATTTGAAGAGTACCGTTGCTTCTCTTCAATGGCCAAAATGACACTGTTGTTTGGCACTATGGGTTGAACGACTATGTCCTTTAGCCTAGAGAATTTTGAATTTTGAGGACCGTTGGACGAAACGGTTTCATCCAGGGTCTTCCTCCTCACGTTGGTCCTCTTCCAAAACTGTGAAATTGGAATCCTCACTTCCATCCAGCGAAATGGTCACTGGCGTTGAGGATTCCGACATGCTCCCGAGGTCCAAGAACTCCGGCAATGGTGAGGAACTCCGGCAACCCCCGGAACAGTGACAAAGGGTGATGAAAAATTCGAAAGATGCACTATTTCTTCGTGTAAAAATATTCCAATAATTTTCTTCAAAATAATAACAACTTACAAGATTTTGAAGATTCCTAGTATACTCTAGGCCTCCCATTGTGATTTGAAAGAGTTTCTCTCTTGGATTTGAAAGCCTTCGAAGATGATTATAATATGCAAATGTGGTTATCAAACCAATTTATCGTCTTCTCAATGAGCGAAAAAATTCCCTCTGATATGACCAAACTCTGATACCACTGTAGAAGTATGAAGAACAAGAGAAACAAAGGGGGAATTGAGTGAGTGCAGTTATGCACCAATGACCCATATTTATAGGCCATCATGCACCGGTTGGTAAAGGGCACAACTATTGGTAACTCAATGGTTGGCAAACGACACAACCTTAAGAAGTAAATCAAAAGGTTGTGTCTTTTAATACTTCCTTAACCATCGCACCCGTTGTCGTTTAGGGTGTGTTGTAATTGAGAATGTAAGGGAATAAGTAGGGCATTGTTGTTTTAGTCTAGTGAATAAGTGAAGTGTTGCATTTTGATGTAATATTACTGATGTGTAAAATGGTGTCGTATGTGGAATAAGGAACTATAAAAATAGAAAGGAGGGAAGAAAAAAAAGAACGAAGAAGAATTTCACTCAGTTCATAATCTCTCTCTAGCTCTCTTATCTCTCTCGCTCTCTCTCTCTCTCTCTCTACTTCTTGGAGATTGACTATCTCAAACATAGTCATTCATAGGGGTCCATTACAGTTGGTATCAATAGTCATGACAGAAGGAACGCGATCCTATGCACAAGTGGTCGATTCTTTGAATCATCTTCGGCAACAACATGATCAACAGCAGAAACAGATTGAAGACACGATAGCTATTTTGGTTCAACAGTAAGAAACTACAAGAATTGTTAGGGACAATCAAGATAAGTGGTTTGTAGAAGTTCTATAGTAGATCTCGAGAATATCAGTCAATGAATCAATTGCACATGAAGATGTAGGCAGAAATATGAATGGAATGTCTAATCTTGAAAGGAACAATGAGGTGCCTAAGGGCAGTGATGAAGTGCATTATCGTGAACCAGTGGATAGGGCAATTTTTAGAGGCATAAAGTTCAAATTTTCAAGGTTTTCTTCTAGAAACCCTTCGGCTTGGGTGTATAGAGTTAATCAATATTTTCTATACTACTAAGTGCCACCGGGACAAAGAATCTTTATTGCTTCTTTTCATATGGATGAAGAGGCATTAGTTTGGTTCCAAGATGCAAGTGAAACAGGAGTTTTTCGTTCTTGGGAGGAATTTACTCAAGCACTACAAGTCAGATTTGGATCATCTCCTTATGATAATCCAATGGAAGCTCTAATGAGGTTGAAACAAATAGGTATGGTTACAGCCTACAAGATATGATTTGAGTTGATTTTAGATAGAGTCATAGTTATTTCTGAGAAGAACAGGCTTAGCTGTTTCTTAAGTGGATTGAAAGATGAAGGAAGCTTGCCTATGAGGAGTGTGATTCAAGATATTACATTTATACATGCAAGTCCTAGTGCTGGTCACTCAAGATCTCATAATCCCTACAACAAGCGAGGTCTGATTTTTATTGGCCTGGAATGAAAGCTAAAATCAAAAGGTTTATAAAGGAGTGTGAGATCTGTCAAAAAAACAAAGTTGAAAATGTGCACCTGGCTGGGTTACTTCAGCCTTTACCAATTCCTCAACAAGTCTGGATAGATATATCTATAGACTTTGTAAAGGGTTTACCTGTGTCTAAAGGCTATTCAGTCATTATGGTGGTTGTTGATCGATTATTCAAGTATGCTCACTTCTTGGCCTTGAAGCACCCTTTTACAGCAACTAAAGTGGCTTCTATGTTCTTAGATAATATTGTTAGGCTACATGGTATGCCTAAAAGCATTGAATCTGATCGAGGCTCCACTTTCACTAGCTCATTTTGGAGGGAGTTCTTTAAATTGTAAGGGGTGAATTTGTCTTACTCCTCAACCTACCATCCCCAAAGTGATGGCCAAATTGAAGCTGTAAATAAGTGTTTGGAACACTTTCTGAGGTGCTTTTCAAGTGATAAACCAAGGCATTGAGTTGAATGGTTACCTTTGGCCGAATGGTGGTATAATACCACATTCCATAACTCTACTAAGCTTACTCCATATGAGGCAGTTTATGGAGTGCCACCCACTAAGCTACATCAGTATATTCCAGGGATCTCACCTAATCAAGCTATAGAGGAGCTATTGAAGACTTGAGAGCAAATAATGGATATATTGAAGAGCAATTTAGTATTGGCACAAGAAAGAATGAAGTTTTAGTTTGACAATAAGCATATTGAAAGCGTTTTGCAATAGGGGATTGGGTTTATTTGAGGCTTCAGCCCTATAGGCAAAAGTCTATAGCAGTAAGAAGAAATATGAAGCTGTCACTCAGATTCTTTGGGCCTTTCCAGGTTTTGGAGAGAATTGGACAGGTGGCTTATAGGCTGGAATTGCCGCCTATAAGCCACCGGACCATAGTCTCAATTACACCATGTGTTTCATATCTCTTGTTTAAAGAAAAAGGTTGGTCAGCATGTGTCTCCTCTCTCAACCTTGCCTCCGGTCAATAACCAAGGTGAAATTGTGCCTTAGCCTCAAGCCATTCTACAGCGTTGCAACAGCAAAGTTCATAACAGAGCCATAGTTGAAGTTCTAGTACAATGACAAAGAGTTGATATTGAGTAGGCTACTTGGGAACCATATTGGCAACTGAAACAACAATTTTCCTACCTTGTGGGCAATGTGCTTTGAAGGGGAGGGGTATGTAATGGGTTGGAGGAGGAAGTTGGTTGTTGAAGGGTGTTGGGGAGGAGAAGATGTTACATATATATAAAAAATATATATATATATATATATATATATATATATAACAGAAGAGTTAGAGCCCCCTATCCAAGAGCCCCTCCCCAATTTTATTTATAGCCCTCACGTGTGGCAGAGGAAAATCGTGGTTACATTCAATGACTCCAATTATAAAAACTCAGAGTCCTAATAAATCCCAAACAACAATCAGATTCTAACCCACCCAAATAAAATCAAAACAAAATAGCCCTGCAAAAAAACTGTTAATACACATAAAAATAAAACTTAACTTTAATCCAATTAAATTTTAAAACCAACCACCAGAAACATTTTCGATCACCATATCTTCAAGAAATCTTTTGCACCATCCTAAAAATCCAAATAATCCCAGAGCCCATACCCAACGACGAGAGCAAAAAGCCCGAGCACCATCATGAAGAGACATATTCGTCACTCGTTTCTTCTGTTTATAAGATAAATACGCATGGAAAAACTTAATTTTGATCCCCTTCCAGATGCCATTTAATTTTTGACATTTGAGCTAATCGAATCTCTTCCCTATGCCTCCATTCATCCAACTCAAACTGTTTTGCAATCTCTCATATCAATTCCAGGATCCCAGTTATTTATCAAACCTGCATCTAACTCCTCAACTTGTTTTTCCAGATTCCCTATATGAACTTCCGTTCTACCATAAACTTGCTTATACCAATTTTGCATTACCCCTCTCAGCTTTTTAAGTTTGAATGCCAGCTTCAACAGCCCTGTACCCCCTATTTCCTCCTGCCAAGTTGAAGCCACAAAAGCAGTATGCTCCGTCCACATCTCCTGGAAAAGGAAAGGAGTAGGGCCATAAGAAAAAGGATCCTTGTGAAATTCCACAAGCATCGGAGAATGGTCTGATGTTGATCTTGTTAAATAATTGTTAGTAGCATTAGGCACCTTAATTAGGAAACTCGCATTCAAGAAAACTCTATCCAATTTTGCCCAACTCCTCGATAATCCGCTCTGTCCATTACACCAAGAAAACCTTCTTCCCACAGCCTTCATTTCAATAAGCCCACATTCATGAATCCAAGAATTAAATTCTTCCATTGCTGCTCTTGGGTGAGGCCTCCGACCCCTCCTCTCTGCATCTTCCCTAATAATTTTAAAATCCCCTGAGTTGTATCCGACAATGCAAAAGGCTCCATCAATGCAATAATTTGAGGTTTCATCTTACCAACCAACTTTTTTAACCTCCCTTTAGAAGTACGTAGACCTCGGATATTCCATATCAATATTGGCCTGATCATAAAAAAAGTTTATTGGGTCTAGCTAACACCCGAGACGATCTCCGTACTTTATCAAAAAAATTTCGAGTACTTTTTTTTCTTTTTGTTTTCTCCTCATCATTCTTAGAGGCATAGTCTTTTCGAGAATCAAAAATTTCAACCTCTCGCTTTGGATCAAGTTCAGAAACCGAATCCTCCACTGTGAATAAATCCTCTTCAGGCACTCGTAGAGCATCATCATCATCCGGTGGCAAACTAGCCTGTTCCATGTCCTCCTGCATATTTACAACCCTTTCCACAGAACTTTCCCCCTCTTTTGATACACCTTTGCCCTTCAATATCTCAGTCTTATTATTATCCTCCACCCCTTTAGCCTCATTCTCATACCGAATCATACCCATGTCCCCTACCTGGAGTTGCGACGAGTTACTCATATTATCGAGTTCAAATTAACCATCACCCCTTTACCTTTATCAATATCATTCTCCACCTTCTCCTCTTGGGCTTCTTTTTCCAATTCATTCTCTACAATGTTTTTCCTTTCCCAGACTTTTTCTCCCTTCTATATCTTCTTCGTTTTACATATGCTCACATTATGGCCTTGAATCTTGCACCGAGAACAGAATGCTAGTAATGTCTCATAGATTACCTCCTGTTTTCGACCACTACCCGGCAACCCTATCCAAAAATACGGTATTGGTTCCTTTGACACATCCATCTCCAGACATAGTCAAGCCCCATCTGTAAGATACCTAACCCCGCTTGCCACCAACGGTTGCCAAACAACCACCAGTTTTCTTTTAATTTAAATTTAATGATTTTAGACTTTAGATTTTAGTATGTGGAATTTAGTGTGTGTGTGTGTGTGTGTGTGAATTGTATAACTTATTAAAAAACTGAGGTGTCATATATTTAATGGAAGGTGTAAAGGAGGGGTTTCCACAGCATCCTAATTGGAGTTAATTAAATTCCGTAATTATATAGACATATAGTAAGATGAGTTTTAAATTATATAGACATATAGTAAGATGAGTTTTACATTTATTATAATAATAATAATACAAATTACTGTACCTTCAAAGTAGCTTTGGAACTTGCCGGCCACTAATGTTTTTTCTTTTTTTTCTTTTTTTTTTAACGGCGAAATGGGAATTTAATTTACCAGTCGTTCAAAGTGATTAAGCGTTTGAACTCAGCAAATAAGCCTCGACAGATATAAATTATTAGCAGCCAATGATACATGTTGTTGCCTAATTTTGTAAAGATAAAGTTATTTGGCATGTTGAAATATTCATGATTGTGAAATCTTTAGAGTAAGAAACACATTGATATATGAAATATGTCTCGTTATATTTATTAGAGTATTTATACTTATTAGGGTATTTAATGTTAGTATGAAAAATTTACCCGAACAGTTAAAAATATTATATATCCTATTTTAGATATAAAATATTATTTATATAATTTTAAAGTGTTTAAATCTCATAAAATTTCTTGAAAAAATAAAGCACACCTAAAGCTAGCTTTTTAACAGTGATCGCCACTTTTTTAAAGAAACTACACATATATATAACTTAATGATTATATCTAGTATTAATATTATTTTATGTGTATATATATTTGTCTATATCTTAAAAGTGCTTATAATATCAACAATAATGAACTGTTTAAAATAGTGATTCAGTGTCATCTTCTTCTGTCGTTCATTTCTTTCCTATCTTCTTTCATTTCGGTCACATTTTTACATATTAGTTAAATGTTAAACATCTGGTTAGCTCTTCTTCCTGTCACGACATAGCAATCATGACATCGTATACGGCATGTGTTCCACGTTTGAATAATCCTAGTCTTTCCCTCGGGGTCTCTTGCTAGAGTTTTTTTTTTCTTGATAATTAATTAAGAAAGTGGTTTTTAATGATGGCATGAATTTTTTTATTTCTTAAAAATATTAAAAAATGTATATAAAAATAAAGTAAAAAAACCACATAAAATATACCAGGAACTCGCTGTAGCTAGGACTGCGTTTGGATGTTGAACTGAACTGAGTTGAATTGAATTTTTTATTAATAGTAGCAAGTTGAATAGCAGAGAGAGTTATGTAGAGTCTATCTAAACTGAGTTTAAAATATGTTTAGATGTTAAGATGAGTTTAGTATTTTTATAGAAAATTAAAAGAGGTTATAGATCTCACGTATAAAGATGTTTTAAGTTGAAAACGATTGTGAATTCCACGTGTAAGAAAGTTTTGAATTGATATGAGTTTAGTAATTTGAGAGTTGAGTATTTAAATATTAGACTTAACTTAAAATTAAACTGATCTCAATTAAACTCAATTAAATTTGAGAACCAAATGCAGCCTTACTCTCAACGTTTAAACGCATGCACATAATTTATAAAATGTCCGTTTTCAATCCGGATGGCCGCAATTCTTTAGTACCAGTTTTCTCAAGTATTTTCTATCTTCTTTGTTTTTTGCCCTTCTTTCCGACGGAAAAAGTGTCTCAAAAATAAAGTAACATAATAATTAGTGTGCATCAAAGTAGCTTTATTTTTTATTTTTTATTTTTCAAGACAGATAGCAGGCCGGTAAAATTCTAGGAACCATGAAAAAACAGGCAGTTTTCGACACATTAATATCATGAAATAAGTGGTAAAATAGGGCGGCAATTAGGCAGTGAAGATGCATGCTCCCACAGAATATATAAAAAAAAATCAAATATAAAAAAAATAGTAAATGAATAGTTATAAAGTAATAATTCTATCATTATTCTATATATTATATGCCTGCCCCGGTCACCGTTCTTTTTTAAACGGCAAAATGACTATTGTATTCTTCGTTCAGATTAATTAAAGCTTGATACGTAAAAGATTTCAATATATCATTAAATAATAGTAAAATAATTTGAGTTAAGATCATTTGAAAAAGAAAAAATTAAATAAAAGTATTAAATTGTTAAAAAATTGTTTGAATATATAATTTTTTGATATCATTTGTATTTTAAAATATGAAAAAGTTGCGGTATTTTTATATTTTGTTTTAAAGTTGTAATAATTAAATAAAAAATTTAAATATTTGAAATTAAAAATATTTTATATTAGAGTAATATTTAAGAATAAAATATATAAGAATATGATATGAGAATACTTGCGATATATTGTGTCGCCGGGACCTAAAGGTTTGGGCTCATGAGTCGAATTGCCTCGATATATTATTCTTATTTTATCCTCTTATTTTGTATACGGCCTCTTAGTTCAGAACAATTTCAACGTGTTAATTTCGTGTATAAAGTATAAAGTTTTTGTCATTTATTTGCTTGCAATTAAGTTCTCATTTGTTTTTACAGATGAGATGAGATGAATTAAGCTTACAGTTAAAAGTTAAATAAAATATTATTAAAATATTATTTTTAATATTATTTTTATTTTATAATTTTAAAAAACTGAATTATTTATTTTATTTTATGTATAAATTTAATAAAATTATAATTATTAGATAATATAAAATGAGATAAATAAATTGAATTGAAAGAAATTGCGAAAAGAAACCATTCCTAAGTCTTTCTACTTTTAAGTCAGTAAAAAGTGCATACAATCCACATCGTTCATATGGTAATTATAGCTGATTTGGGAAAGAAAATTATTTTTTTTTAATTTTTAAAATTGTTAACAGATTATAAGGCATTAATTAAGAAGTGTGGAATACTGTATCCTCCGCACTAATCTGCAAATAATATCTTTCTCAATACAAACTAACGTGGAGAAGACATCATTATATATATGAAAATGACCCATCATGCATGCATGTCAACTTACTCGTAGAATAATTAGTTTTGCAATGGAACACTATGGATCCAGGTACTATGGTCGGAACGTGGTTTCTTTTAGGGGTCCATTGAAAGATGGGTAAAGATAGGTTTATTATTGCCTCATATTACTCATTTATTTTTTTTCTTTTTTTTTTTAGTTTCTTTCTTTTCAGTCTGCACGCTCTCAAAAGCTTTTCCATATCACTCCTCTACTCCTCTGCACTCATCTGTTAAAAACTTGAATGTCAGAAACTCTGCTTTAGGAAGGAATTAATAATTCTATTTAGTATCTCACATACTCACATACCACACCTCTTTTAGTTTCTTTTTCTTTTTCTCATAATAAGTATGTAGTATATAGATAATGAGAAAAACAATTCAATTAGTTTAAGATGAATAATTAAAAATTTTAAATTTTAAAAAATTAAAATATGTAAGATGTGTGGTGTAGGATAATGAGTAACATAACCCAGTTAAGGAAGTGACTATTAATGAAATTATATATTTTTTTAATTTTTTCTTAATAATTAAGAATGTTAAAAAACTTAAAAATGACAAAAAATAAAATAAAAATTCCAAATACACTATGGATACGCTCAGCGGTACATGCTGACAGCCCCTAGCATTATCCTTATGTCAAATCTCCGACAGAAGTGGAGGAGTGCAGAGCAGAGTTTCTGACAAGCAAGTTTCTGACAGATGAGTTTAGAGGAGTAGAGGACTTATGCGAAGAAGATTCGAAGCGTACAGACTGAAAAGAAAGAAACTTGAAAAAATAAAAGGAATAGGAAATGGGTGGTAGGAGGTAGTATGGCTATCATTATCCTTGAAATATTGAATCTAAATTTTGCCAACCTTTCAACAATCATATCCGGCCAGTAGGGATGCGCAGAAAATCGTAGAACCCGACCCGCCCAATAGATCCGACCCAACCCGTCCAAAAAACACAGTTTGAAATTGTTTGTGGGTCGAACCCGCTAAGTGTCAAAACGATTCGACTATTTATTTTCTTTCACACGATTCTTCTTCGTATTATTCTTCTTCTTTTCTGCACAGCCCTAAAACCAACCCCACCAATTAGGAGCAAAGTCCCATCGCAAGCAATCAAGACAACCAAAGAAAGAATTCAATTTCTTTTCCTTTTCCTAATTTTCCCAACAACCAAATAGATGTCGGAAAATTAAAATACCTCACTATCACAACTCAATTCGCCGAGATAATTCTCAAATGAAACTCTCCTTTCATCGCTCACTTTTGCGTCGGTAGTGAAATAATCGCTAGGATCTTGATGACTCTCCCGCCCTAATCACCATAACAAGAAAGATTGCATGTGGGTTTTTTTATTGGATTTTTTGTCACTCTTTTCCAATGAATGAATGCGTGTAGTTTGTCAGCGCGAGCTGTAGAAGTCAAAGAAGTTGTATTCTTCACCGCCTCATCCAACCTAACCTCCACCATAGCCTGCATGCAGAATTTATGGAGCTACATAAGTGCAAATCCCAAAGCTACTTTCAATGTTGTGTTGCCAATATGCTCCAATAAGGTCGATCCACACAACCCTTCGGCCATGTAAGTGGTTGAATTTAAAAGTAATCTTTCTCTTTTAAAAAATGAATTTTGCGAAATTGACAGGTTCCTTTAGACTTTGAGAAGAAACGGGTTGACCCGACTATTGTCATGTCGGGTCAGATTGCAATGTTTTGAAAAGCGGGTCGGGTCGGGGCCAAACACAGCTCAGGTTGCAGGCCTACTGGCCAGTATAAAATCATTGACCAAATCTTCATGCTAGAATATTTACCATGTTGTGAGCTGGTTTACGTTGTTGTCTTTCAAATCTCAAAAATATAAATAAATAAATAAAACCACAGGCACACACACAACTGCATTAGGTTGGACAAATATTACCTGATAATTCGAAAAACATACAGCTTATAACCTTGAGATATGTTACTCTTGTAAGTAAAATTTCAAGTCAAAACCTATTTTTTTAGGGAAAACTTATTTATGCGCCTTCATACTTGTGAGTTGGTGTGTGGAAAAAATGATCCGCATCGTTAATATGGCAAAATTGGATTTGCAACAAAAGTTTAAAACTAATTATCTGCTTGCAAATCAATTTATACCATTTCAACTGGTACAATTGGGCAACATACTGCTACATTGTCATGACACAAAGAACCAAAGCTGCAAACTCATAAACCTTATAATGCTTCACTGAGGCCAAGAAGAATCTGCCATGAAGCACCTATTAGAATCTTTATTAGTGATGATTGTCATACTAGTAATTTCCTCACTAACAAATCTCAGTCAGGCCTATTTAACCAAGTCGAGTTTCATTCCGAACCGATCTGAAACCCGGATAATTGGATTCCAGTTATGGTTTCTGGCCCCAGTATAACCCGGTCTGAAACTAGCATCTTCAAACCCAAGCCTACCTGGCCCAAATGAGGTTTTGACATCCGGTACCCGATTTTATAAAATAAAAAAAGAGATTTAGCCCTCCCCCGCGATCACTTTCTTTCTATTTACTCCTCTCTTCTCTCTCCTCTATGCAGACTCTCTGTATCTCTTGCCGAAATGCTGAAACCCTAGCCTTCAAGTTTATACGGCCGTCTCTCTCACTGCCGGCATTTCGGTAAGCCTCTCTCTCTCCCAATCTTTGAGCATTTGTAAACATGGTTTTCCTAGATCTTCTCCTTTTTTTAAACATGAGTTGTTTTTCACGACTGATCTGCCCAAATCTTGGGTTCCTTCTATAATGAACCCAATGAAAAGAACAGTAATATAGACAATACAAGAGAATCAAGAACGAGGAAGATGATGATAGTAAACACGCCTTGGGGTATTTGAGGTCCCCAATTCCTCTCAAAAGAAAACAACACACGTTCATAATATTTCCAGATGTTCAAAACAAGGACCCTCTTCCTCTTCATATAAAGGAAGAAGATGACTTAATTCGGCAGCTGCTAACTAAGGCCATGGGCCAATTTTAACCCACATTAACTGGGTCCATGGGCCACTAAACTACTTTAACACAAAAATAAAACATAACAATTTAGTAGAAGCCCAGCCTAATTTAATTGGATTCATAACAAATTCTTCCCATTTAAAGAACCTTGTCCTCAATGTTCATTATCACTAGCATTTTTGCACTTCCACAACTGCAACACGTCTGATGCCTACAACCAAAGGTCATGTCCTTGGAGTTATTGAGCCTGCTGTCTGGATAATAATGAAGAACACTCGATTTAAAACTTGAAGGATGAGGGGGTTTCAAGCTATTGGAAAATGTTGCACCATAGAGAGACATTGTCTTCAAGTTTCTTCATCATACTCCAAGATCCATCTCCAATGTGATGCAACCTCCGCCTATTAACTAACTGTGCACCTATCCACTTGTCGCTTTTTGTGAAACCCATACCAACAATAAAATTATTGTTGTTGTTGCCACTATTAACAAAAAATCTGGAAGACTCAAGGCCAGCACGTGTAAGAGCTTCAGTCTCATATCCAACTAAGCACATGGGTCAAAGTTGAAATCACTACTGCTGTTCTTTGGATTGCAACCACTAAACACAACAGTCCTGTTTGTCCATTTCTTGAACTTGGTTGTGTTCAAACTTGTACAAGCCAAGTAACTTGGGTCAGATCTGGTGGGGCTATCTCCCTTTTTGGCATTCTGAATTCCAGCATGTTTCTTGTGGTATAATGGACAACAAATACCACGACATTCCAAGGTAGCCCAGCTAACTTTGTATGAATCTGGAATTGGGACATGAAGCATCTCTCTCATTTTCCTTTGGACATCAATTCTAATTGACAATGCCACAAATAGCTCTCTCACATCAAATAAACACCCAACGTTCTTCTATACCCAAAAGTCATCCATGGGCTCCACAGAATGAGAAGAGACCCGTTATCCAGGACACATACTTCTAACAATGAAAAACTCAAGGAAACGTAAATGAGTACAAAATGATAGCAGCACACCATCACAACAATCATGTTAAAAACCAAACAAAGAACTACATCTAGCCAACTTGCAAAGTTGAACAACTGAAAATATAGTGCATCACTAAGTCGTTTGCAACCATGAACAACTTTTGTGATGTAAGCAGGCTCGAATGCAAGCTTCCAAGCTCTCATAAGTATCTCTCCACCCTAAATCGCAACAACCAAATTTATAGCATCTAGAAGTGCAAGCTACACGATACAGATATTTCCATGGTGACACAGGTCAACACTAGCACCCTTGTATGTTAGACTCTCATTGTAATTGTTCTTTGACATCGAAAACACACATTGGCTCTTAACGGCCACAATAAAGAGGGGATAGAATTTTGATGGAAAGGGAGGTTTATAAAACCATTTAACATTAGACCAGGTTTTGGCTCAACAGTATGAGCAACTCCCACGGTTGTGCACAAGCCTTGCATGGATAATAACCAAATTCTAAGCCGATCCTTTTCCCTACCTCTTTTAGGATCAAATACAAAGTATAAGAATTGATGCTCATTATAAAAAGCTTGGTTTAGAAATTGAGTTTCCCCCATTTCTTTCCTCCTTCCTCTATCAAAGGGACATCTTCGTTTTACTGCTTCACAGCCATTCTCATAACAATCCAACAATTCATTCTCTAGAGTCTCAACAGTTCTTTCACTTAACCCACCCCAAACTATAGGAACTACAACACTCGAATTAATGTAGTCAACAAACATCACCCTCTACATAACTTCATCACCCTCTGTGTAAGCCAAGTCTAGGGAAGGAGGTTTATTAAACCTATATAGCCTGGGGCTAGGTTTGGACTCATCGACTTCCTCCCCCTTAATAGACTACACTTAGAATGGTTTACTTTTAATTAGGTCTGAGAAATTTGGTCCCCCTTTCTCTATCACCTCAAATTTCAACATCCCCAAATATAAATCTCACCTATGCATTTTTTCGAATAAATTGGGTGCAGAACTCAGACAGCCATTGTGACGCCCCCAAATTCCGCTTGGGATCGGACGAACATTTGAAGCGTCGAGACATGCAACACAAGGTTACCTGCCCCCATTCATGACATATAAGATGCAATATTCCTAACATGCATCTAGCATTATGCAATGTTCGCAGCGGGTACACCAAACCAAAATATCTCAAATAGTTAAAACATACTTCATACATAATGACGTACTAAACAACTGAGATCACAACACTAGTCCAAAATGGTTGTGATCAAAAGAGTCTTGGAGATTGAACACCACAAATACAAGTAGTAATGAGGTAACTACTGTACTACCATCTACGTCACACCATAGTTTAGTCGATAATTTCCAATTGGTCGATTCTCGATTCTCCTTCAGATCCTATAACAAAATTTACCATTCGGGGGGAATGGTAGTTGGGACTACTACAGTGAGATTTGATTACAAATCTCAGCAAGTTAACAGGAAACTTCCACACAGGTTAATGATGCATGCATGGCAGTAAAAGCATGAATGTATAATCAAATCATAAATAATCACAGCATAACTTGACATGCAACATAACATAACTCGCATAACTTAAACTGAAACTGAAGCTTAGCATGAACGTGACTTGAAACATAACATGGACTTAAGACATAGCATAAACGTGACATTGGAACATAACATGGACTTGAAACCTAGCACGAGCGTGAACTTGAAACATAACATGAATTTGAGCATGACATAACATAAATGTGAACTTGGAACATAACGTAAACGTGAACATAACATAACATGAACTTGAAACATATTCTTGTCTCAGGAGATTACCATGATTGTGTGAACGTAAACTTGAAGATAACATAACGTGAAACATGACTTGAACGTGAAATGTATGAACTTGTAATCTTATTCAATAGACTTAATCATTAAAGTGACCATATGGGTGCTACACAGGTCCCCTTGAGCCTTGTGTCCCTACTGATTACCGCATCACATCAGGTTTCTATACCAGCTGTGAGTGCGTTAATACGTACTACACAGTTGTTGTGGCCCCACGTATTCTACGTGTCACAATTGATGTGTCTCACGTAATGTATGCTCTACAGTTGTTGTAACCCCATACTTCATGCTCCACAGTTGTTGTGGCCCCATTACTTATTTGTTTGTGTCCCACTTGCTGTGGACACACGTAACATAAAGTGTAGTTCTATCGGCGTTAGTGCCTGGCGCGCTCCGGTGACCAGCTAATTAGACCTCATTCGCAACCTATTGACTGTACTTCGTCAATTTAGGAAATTTCACACCTATTTAGATACTCTAGCATGAACAAAGGAGTTCCACTAGAATATTACCTCATCCTAGCGCTTAGGGTCGTGATTGACATGAATGACTTAACTGGCATACATGACATTTCGTAACGTGATGTAACATGAACGTGACATAAAAGACAGAAGTCCTGACGTAGCATAACGTGACATGAACGTAAGACAACAGACATAACATACTTTAAAACATAAATATAACATACAATATTTCATAACATGGCGTACACGTAACAGACAATATTTTGTAACTTGGCATAACATATAACAGACAACATTTCATAACATGACATACCATATAACAGACAACAATTCTTAAAATAGCGTAACATGTGACAGTGAATATTACGTTACATGAAATACATGTAACAGATGGCATACTTAACATGACACACTTGCAATGTATAGCAATACGTGACATAATATCTTGTGTAACAGATGAATAATTCATGACAGAATAAATTTTGTGTAACAGATAAATATGTAATGACTTGGCATGGAACATATGATAACATGCATACATACACTTTAGTTCCCTTATTTATCACTCATACACATTAAACTGATAGTAAGTTAAAAGCTAACTTACCTCGATCTTCGCACTTCGAGACAAAACTCAAGTGCGATTACGAGAAACTGAAAGTAGTGATTTCTAAAAATTAAAATTTAATCACTAACAATTAGGAATATGGAAAAATATCAACTTAGAGTAAAATTACCATTTTACCCTCTACATGTGGGAAAATGACAATTTTACCCCTAACTTAAGGATTTTGCATCCTAACTCCAAAAATCACCAAAATTTACATACCTTATGAAAATTTTGTCCTAAACTCAAATATTAATTCAGAAAAATTTAAAACTAAATACAACCATTAAAACTTTATAGGACCGAAACTTACAAAGGCTATTTCCTTTTATTTTTGTTGTAATTCTTTCAAAATCTCAAAACTCATGATTGAACCAAAATTTTTCTTTTACTATACTCATAACATATTCCTAAGAATAATCATGTTTTGAATCATGAACAAAAGTCATCAAAATCACTAAAACCATACTTGAACTTTTTGGTTTTTCTTCTAAGTTCAAATCAGAATTTTGTTTCTAACTTGTTTTGATCAACCTCTTGATCCAAGACTTATAAAGTAGTGATCTTCAAACCAAAACATCACATGGTTAAAAAAAGTGTCCTAAAACAGATCCAAGCTTCAAACTCAAGATCACATGGTTAAACATCACCCAAAACATAAATTTAGCCAAGAACATCATCATTTTGGCCTAACCAAATATCTGAATGCATAAAATTTCATATGTTCGAAACTAACATCAAATATCTTCAAAATAACATTCTAACATGTATATAAGATGCTTAGGATCTTCCAATAAAAATATCAAAACCATTGGAATAAGATTAAACCATAAAAGATTTAAACTTTCTCAAAACAGAAACTGTTTTTCCTCTTCCAGTTTCTAAGTTTCTAGACCTAAGAAAATATTTCACCAAAACTTTTAATCATGCAACAAATCCTCAACCAATAATCATTTACACATGTTAACAGTACTCCATAAAAATTTCGGACCAAGATCTATTCATTAGCTTGGTCAAAAACTCCAAAATATAACACACTCTCTAGTTTATCACCCAGAATGACCTTTCTGGGGTCTAAATGGAACAAATAAGATATCCACGTAAACTAGACTCCAAAAGCAACAACTTTAATGAAGGAAACTTTGCGAGAAAACACTTACAAAAGCTTCAAAACAGGCGTTCAAAAGAGGTATGAAAAACTGTCCGAGAGTGTCTTTTGTGTTCTATGAAGGAAAAGTGTAAAAGAGAGTTGTCTTTCTTGGGAAGTGGACTGGAGAGCCTCTTACACAAGTTATGGAAACTGATAGGACTGAAGGAAAGGTTGAGTGTTGGCCTTTTCTTCTCATAAAAATCAGTCCAAGATCTTTTCTCAAGGTGGAGTGTAAGAGTGAAAGAGTGAGGTGGCCCTTTAGCTTTATATTTCAAGAACCTTCTAGGCCCTTCTTGTAAAGATCTGGCCAGCCAAGTGGGGGTACAAAACTTAGCCATGAAGCAATGTTAATGTGGTCAATTTCATGGGCCTTAGTGGGCCTAAACCGAATGGGCCTAAATTTTGGGGTTTAAAGAGGGTTTGGGTTGCTATCAAGCCCAAATCCAATATCACTTGGCCCGATCAATTTTTCAAGGTTAACAAGGTTGGATAATGATGTTCTCACCCAAATTTGAAGGATTAATAGCATGTGGAAGTGATTTAATCAAGTGATTAAACACAATGCTAGAATTGAATTAGAAAGGGTTTAGAGGCCAACTTTAGGGTTTAGGAAACCGTTTAGGGTTTCGGTTTCAACCAAGCTTTTGGGCTTTCAATTGGATTCCCACCATTTAGGGTTTCATTAAGGTTGAAACCTTTTTTGGTCTGGCACCATTTGATTGAGCAGATGAAACAAAGTTTTGCTTAAGTGGCATGATTTCACACATTGATTCCTTCAAATCCATCAAACGTTCCTCATGGTGTCAAGTGTCCAATATTATTCACTAAGTGTGGTTAAGATCTTGCCAAGTGTCCAAATAAAATTTCTCTAATCTAATTTGGACATTTCACACTGTGATTTTGAAACACTGCAATTAGTGCGCTTACCGAGGTTACTATTCACTCCAAAAAAGTGAATAATAAACTTAACACTAAAAATTCCTAAATATTCATATTAATCTATAGTAAAAATAGTTTACCGAAATTCAACCTCAAAGTGCCCCTAAAAATAATTTCACAATTTCTAACAAACGTTTCGTCCGGAATTATGAAAATAAGCTATTGCACCATAAAATCCTAAATAATCCACTGAGTCTAATGGCATAGACCATAATGCATTCTGGCACTTCTAACCACCTCAAATAAATAAAACTCATATTTCTAGCACCATAGTGAATGATAACACTGACTTTGTTGACAGACTAAAACCTATGCGATTGGTCGATTCGTAAAAACTTATAGAATTTTTACGAGATTCCTAAAGTCAATAGAAATTCCACCAATGAATTTATAGTGGGCTGTTACAGCCATGCATACCTTGGATCGCAGCATAATCAGCGGGCAGATGGTCTTCATTGTAAGTCTGGCCCATCAACATGTCGTGGAGATCACTATCCTTACTGGCGACGCCTTTGCTCTCTACCAAGGGTTTATATGTGACCTAGCTCAGAGAAGAAAATCTACCAAGGCTATGGAGAAGGTTTTGGAGGTGTGGATTTACCACCGCCAGCCACTCCACCATGCACTGTTGCACCACAACTAGGGTTTGGTGTTTCGAGGGAGGAGATGGCTTCGTCGGCATCTTTGGTGGCTACGAGGTCCTTCCTATACGCAGTGACAGTATCCTCATGGAGGCCTAGGTAGAGGTGAGCAACGCCAAGCCAGCTGCATTCCTTGGTATCGGACAACGTCTTCCATGTTTGCTTGGCATCGGGCCATGCCTCGGAATACTGATGGAGAGAAGAGTAGGCGGCAGATGGATTCGAGTAAGGGGCATGGTTTTGGTGGATGTTTGGGTTTTCTTCTTTGGGTACAACTTCTGTAGACCCTCCTGAATCATAGATGGTGTGACGCCCACAAATTCCGCTTGGGATCGGACGGACATTTGAAGCGTCGAGACATGCAACACAAGGTTACCTGCCCCCGTTCATGACATATAAGATGCAATATTCCTAACATGCATCTAGCATTATGCAATATTCGCAGCGGATAATTTTTTTTTCTTTAGCAATACTATGCACCAAACCGAAATATCCCAAATACTTAAAACATACTTCATACATAATGACATACTAAACAACTGAGATCACAATATTAATCCATATGGTTGTGATCAAAAGAGTGCTGGAGATTGAACTCCACAAATACAAGTAGTAATCTGAGGTAACTACTGTATTACCATCTACGTCGCACCGTCGCTTAGTCGACCGTTTCCAGTTGGTCGATTCCCGATTCTCCTTCAGATCCTGTAACAAAATCTACCATTCGGGGGGAATGGTAGTTGGGACTACCACAGTGAGATTTGATTACAAATCTCAGCAAGTTAACAGGAAACTTCCACACAGGTTAATGATGCATGCATGGCAGTAAAAGCATGAATGCAAAATCAAATCATAAGTAATCATGGCATAACTTGACATACAACATAACATAACTGGCATAACTTAAACTGAAACTGAAGCTTAGCATGAACGTGACTTGAAACATAACATGGACTTGAAACATAGCATAAACATGAACATGCATAATTTGAACTTGAACTTGAGCATGACATAACATAAATGTGAACTTGGAACATAACGTAAACGTGAACATAACATAACATGAACTTGGAACATAACGTGAACGTGAATATAACATAACATGAACTTGAAACATATTCTTGTCTCATGGGATTACCATGATTGCGTGAACGTAAACTTGAACGTAACATAACGTGAAACATGACTTGAACTTGGAATCTTATTCAATAAACTTAATCATTAACGTGACCATATGGGTGCTACACAGGTCCCCTTGAGCCGTGTGTCCCTGCCGATTACCGCATCACATCACAGGTGTCTATACCAGCTGTGAGTGCGTTAATACGTACTCCACAGTTGTTGTGGCCCCACGTATTCTACGTGTCACAATTGCTGTGTCTCACGTAGTGTATGAGTATGCTCCACAGTTGTTGTGGCCCCATGACTTATCTGTTTGTGCCACACTTGCTGTGGACACACATAACATAATGTGTGGCACCATCGGCGTTAGTGCCTGGCGCGCTCCGGTGACCAGCTAATTAGGCCCCATTCGCAACCTGTTGACTGTACTTCGTCAACCCAGGGAATTTCACACCTATTTAGACACTCCAGCGTGAACAAAGGAGTTCCACTAGGATATTACCCCATCCTAGCGCTTAGGGTCGTGATTGACATGAATGACTTAACTGGCAGACATGACATTTCGTAACGTGACGTAACATGAACGTGACATAAAAGACAGAAATCTTGACGTAACATAACGTGACATGAACGTAGGACGACAGACATGACATACTTCGAGACATAAATGTAACAGAGAACATTTCATAACATGTCATACATGTAACATGCAACATTTCGTAACATGGCATACCATATAACAGACAACATTTCTTAACGTGGCGTAACATGTGACAATGAATATTACATGACAAGAAATACATGTAACAGATGGCATACATAACTTAACATGACATACTTGCAATGTATAGCATGTATAGCAATACGTGACAGAATATCTTGTGTAACAGATGAATAATTCATGACAGAATAAATTATGTGTAACAGATAAATATATAATGACTTGGCATGGCACATATGATAACATGCATACATACAATTTAGTTCCCTTACTTATCACACATACACATTAAATTGATAGTAAGTTAAAAGCTAACTTACCTCGATCTTCGCGCTTCGAGACAAAACTCAAGTGCGATCACGGGAAACTGAAAGTAGTGATTTCTAAAAATTAGAACTTAATCACTAACAATTAGGAATATGGAAAAATATCAACTTAGAGTAAAATTACCATTTTACCCTCTACATGTGGGAAAATGACTATTTTACCCCTAACTTAAGGATTTTGCATCATAACTTCAAAAATCACCAAAATTTACATACCTTATGTAAATTTTGTCCTAAACTCAAATATCAATTCATAAAAATTTAAAACTAAACACAACCATCAAAACTCTATATGGCCGAAACTTACAAAGGCTATTTCCTTTGCTTTTTGTTGTAATTCTTTCAAATCTCAAAACTCATGATTAAACCAAAATTTTTCTTCTACTACACTCATAACATATTCTTAAGAATAATAATGTTTTGAATCATGAACAAAAGTCATCAAAATCACTAAAACCATACTTGAACTTTTTGGTTTCTCTTCTAAGTTCAAAACAGAATTTTGTTTCTAACTTGTTTTGATCAACCTCTTGATCCATGACTTATAAAGAAGTGATCTTCAAACCAAAACATCACATGGTTCAAAAAGGTGTCCTAAAACAGATCCAAGCTTCAAACTCAAGATCACATGGGTAAACATCAACCAAAACATAAATTTAGCCAAGAACATCATCACTTTGGCCTAACCGAATATCTCCTTCCATAAAATTTCATATGTTCGAAACTAACATCAAATATCTTCAAAATAACATTCTAACATGTATATAAGATGCTTAGGATCTTCCAATAAAAATATCAAAGCCATTGGAATAAGATTAAACCATAAAAGATTTAAACTTTCTCAAAACAGAAACTGTTTTTCCTCTTCCAGTTTCTAAGTTTCTAGACCTAAGAAAATATTTCACCAAAACTTTTAATCATGCAACAAATCCTCAACCAATAATCATATACACATGTTAACAGTACTCCATAAAAATTTCGGACCAAGATCTATTCATTAGCTTGGTCAAAAACTCCAAAATATAACACACTCTCCAGTTTATCGCCCAGAATAACCTTTCTGGGGTCTAAACAACTTTTTACCAATCAAATGATCTCCAAATGGAACAAATAAGATATCCACGTAAACTAGACTCCAAAAGAAACAACTTTCATGAAGGAAACATTGCGAGGAAACACTTACAAAAGCTTCGAAACAGGCATTCAAAAGAGGTACGAAAAACTGTCCGAGAGTGTCTTTTGTGTTCTATGAAGGAAAAGTGTAAAGGAGAGTTGCTTTTCGTGGGAAGTGGACTGAAGAGCTTCTTACACAAGCTATGTAAAGTGATAGGACTGAATGAATGGTTGAGTGTTGGCCTTTTCTTCTCATAAAAATCAGACCAAGATCTTTTCTCAAGGTGGAGTGTGAGAGTGAAAGAGTGAGGTGGCCCTTTAGCTAAGTCTTTCAAGAACCTTCTAGGCTCTTCTTGTACAGATCTGGCCAGCCAAGTGGGGGTACAAAACTTAGCCATGAAGCAATCCTATGGTGACCAAATTCGTGGGCCTTAAAGGGCCTAAACCGAATGGGCCTAAAATTTGGGGTTTAAAGAGGGTTTGAGTTGCTATCAAGCCCAAATCCAATATCACTTGGCCCAATCAATTTTTCAAGGTTAACAAGGTTGGATAATGATGTTCTAACACAAATTTGAAGGATTAATAGCATGTGGAAGTGATTTAATCAAGTGATTAAACACAATGCTAGAAATCGGATTAGAAAATGTTTAGAGGCCAACTTTAGGGTTTTGGGGAAACCGTTTAGGGTTTCGATTTCAACAAAGCTTTTGGACTTTCAATTGGATTCCCACCATTTAGGGTTTCACTAGGATTGAAAACCTCTTTGATCTGGCACAATTTGGTTGAGCAGATGAAACAAAGTTTTGCTTAAGCGACATGATCTCACACCTTGATTCCTTCAAATCCAACAAACGTTCCTTATGGTGCCAAGTGTCTAAAATTATTCACTAAGTGTGGCTAAGATCTTGCCAAGTGTCCAAATAAAACTTCTCTAATCCAATTTGGACATTCCACACTGTGATTTCGAAACACTGCAATTGGTGCGCTTACCGAGGTTACTATTCACTTCGAAAAAGTGAATCATAAACTTAGTACTAAAAATTCCTAAATATTCATATTAACTTATAGTGAAAATCTTTTACCGAAATTTAACCTCGAAGTATCCCTAAAAATAATTTCACAATTTCCAACAGACGTTTCGTCCAGAATTATGAAAATAGGATATTGCGCCATAAAATTCTAAATAATCCACTGAGTCTAATGGCGTGGACCATAATGCATTCTAACACTTCTAACTATCTCAAATAAATAAAACTCATATTTCTAGCACCATAGTGAGTGATAACACTAACTATGTTGATAGATTAAAACCTATGCGATTGGTCGATTCATAAAAACTTATGGAGTTTTTACGAGATTCCTAAAGTCAATAGAAATTCCACCAATGAATTTCTAGCGGGCTGTTACAGATGGGCTCTGCATCATCAGGAGTTACAGCCAGATCTACCCTCGCAGGAGTGAAGAGAAAATCCATTTTCACTTCGTTCCCTAGCCCTTTTTGAGTTTCTATCATTTTTTCTGTCACTTCTTTGAATTTTTTTTATTCGGATTCTTCACTCTGCATATCAAGAACAACATATTCATCGTCAAATATTGCCGTCCCTATCAACATAACATCATCTTCTAGAACAACTCCTCCATGACTCACTTGTTGTTGCTCCAACAGATAGTTATTTCTCCTATAAGCATATTCAATATTGAGCTTCGCATAGTAAATAGTGAAGGAAGAATAGACCAAAATTTTTAGGTTTTTATCTTTGGAAGACTTCATTGTAAGCACCATTTGGCAAGGATCTCTATAGAAATCATCATATAGTGCACGATGATAATTCTGAAAACATTCTTTAAGTTCTTCATTACTCAACTCTATGGCAAGATCGGTGTCTCTAGATACCACTTGTAATGAACCCAATAAAAAGAAGAAAAATTCTTAATGCAACCGACCTTTGCAAACGGTGTGTTTCATTTGAAGGGAGATGGAAATCAGTAGTATCATGTAGGGTCCCTTCTCTAATTGAAACGGTGTGTTTCAATTAAATCAAAACACACCGTTTTGACAATTCTCTCATTTGGGTCCCTTCTTCCTTCCCCCTTCCCCTTTCCTTCTTTGTCTGTCCCTTCAACATTTCTTCTGCGTTCGACTCTGTTAAAGCTAGCGACACTATACATTTATTCATAGCCAGCAGCCGACCACCCACCAAATGGTTCCCTCCCTCATTCTTGGTTATGTGCTCTCTTTCATGCGTTTCTATGCAATTAGGTCAGATCCCCATAACTAAAAAGCTGTCAAAAGTATTATTGTCATGTGAAGTTGTTTCTGAAGATGATAACCATGAGATGTTACAACGTTTCTAAATCTGATTGGCTGGCCACAACTCCCAACCTATATATAATACACAAATTGAGATTCCGGACCCCAAAAAGACATACGAAATGCTCTGCAGAAATGGATTTGAGCATTTTTTAGTCCTTCGAAATGCTCTGCAGAAATGGGGGACTTCTTAGTTCTCTGTTTCACTCCTGAGTGAAGTGTTAATGCTAGTTCAGTCGAATGCTTTCTTCTTCAATTGATTTTCATTTTATTTTTTATTTCTGTCTGGTGATGATGTGGCAACTTGCTACTTCAGTCAGTTACACAGTAGTTTTGCAGGGCGGTTGTACATAGTGTTTCTCTAAAAAGAATAGTAATATAGACAATACGAGAGAATCGAGAATAAGGAAGATGATGATAATAGCTACGCGTTGGGATATTCGAGGTCCCCAATTACTCTCAAAAGAAAACAACACACATTCATAATATTTCCAGATCTCCAAAACAAGGACCCTCCTCTTCATATAAAGGAAGAAGATGACTTAATTCGGTAGCCACTAACTAAAGCCATGTGCCATTTTTAACCCACATTAACTGGCCCATGCCACTAAACTACTTTAACACAAAAATAAAAGATAACAATTTAATAGAAGCCCATCAAGCCCAGCCCAATTTAATTGGAGCCATAACACTTCAGTCCAAGATCATGCCCCGAAAGAGGACCATTTTTGTTTTTCTTTTTTCTTTTTTTTTTCATTTCTTTGTCTTTTACATCGGTTTCGTCTTTGCATAAGTAAAAGGATTCCTTAATCGTTGAAGTCTGTTGGGCCTTTCCTTTCTAAGAGTGTTTTGTTATTTGTTAGTATTTTTAAAAGAAAACTGCTACTATGAAGGAAAAGTGTAAAGGAGAGCTGCTTTTCGTGGGAAGTGGACTGAAGAGCTTCTTACACAAGCTATGTAAAGTGATAGGACTGAATGAATGGTTGAGTGTTGGCCTTTTCTTCTCATAAAAATCAGACCAAGATCTTTTCTCAAGGTGGAGTGTGAGAGTGAAAGAGTGAGGTGGCCCTTTTGCTTTGTCTTTCTAGAACCTTCTAGGACCTTCTTGTACAGATCTGGCCAGCCAAGTGGGGGTACAAAACTTAGCCATGAAGCAATCCTATGGTGACCAAATTCGTGGGCCTTAAAGGGCCTAAACCGAATGGGCCTAAAATTTGGGGTTTAAAGAGGGTTTGGTTGCTATCAAGCCAAATCCAATATCACTTGGCCCAATCAATTTTTCAAGGTTAACAAGGTTGGATAATGATGTTCTAACACAAATTTGAAGGATTAATAGCATGTGGAAGTGATTTAATCAAGTGATTAAACACAATGCTAGAAATCGGATTAGAAAATGTTTAGAGGCCAACTTTAGGGTTTTGGGGAAACCGTTTAGGGTTTCGATTTCAACAAAGCTTTTGGGACTTTCAATTGGATTCCCACCATTTAGGGTTTCACTAGGATTGAAAACCTCTTTGATCTGGCACAATTTGGTTGAGCAGATGAAACAAAGTTTTGCTTAAGCGACATGATCTCACACCTTGATTCCTTCAAATCCAACAAACGTTCCTTATGGTGCCAAGTGTCTAAAATTATTCACTAAGTGTGGCTAAGATCTTGCCAAGTGTCCAAATAAAACTTCTCTAATCCAATTTGGACATTCCACACTGTGATTTCGAAACACTGCAATCGGTGCACTTACCGAGGTTACTATTCACTTCGAAAAAGTGAATCATAAACTTAGTACTAAAAATTCCTAAATATTCATATTAACTTATAGTGAAAATCTTTTACCGAAATTTAACCTCGAAGTATCCCTAAAAATAATTTCACAATTTCCAACAGACGTTTCGTCCAGAATTATGAAAATAGGATATTGCGCCATAAAATTCTAAATAATCCACTGAGTCTAATGGCGTGGACCATAATGCATTCTGACACTTCTAACCACCTCAAATAAATAAAACTCATATTTCTAGCACCATAGTGAGTGATAACACTGACTATGTTGACAGACTAAAACCTATGCGATTGGTCGATTCGTAAAAACTTATGGAGTTTTTCACGAGATTCCTAAAGTCAATAGAAATTCCACCAATGAATTTCTAGCGGGCTGTTACATCCTCCCCTCCTAAAAAAAAGATTTCGTCCTCGAAATCGACGTAAGTACAAACATAAAATACGCTCAAAAGGAAAAGTTGCTTACCAACGTATTGCCCATCACTGGATGCCTCATCACGCCCAAGGGGCAGGTCTCGTTCTTCTTGAAATAACGCCTTCTTCTCGTAGTCAACACTATTCTTATCTATAACCATCACATGGTTATACAAAAAGACTATCACTATAACATTAAGGTATAACAATCCCAAAGATTACTGCCTAAACTTAATGACTTCTAGACTTTTTAGGATACTGACTCCTTGCTTAAAAGAAATCACTATTCTCTTCACTATTCAAAGAATTACCACAATGTGTATATATATCTACCATTCTTAACTCTTTCTCTCTCAAATCATATCAATTTGTACTGGAGTCCTTCCACAAGGTAGGTCAAATCGTACCAGCATACTCTCTAAATCTAAAACTTCAAGTATTCATGCAGTTCAATTTGGAAGAATTTAATCCATACACAACTGAATTCACATTCTCTATTTCCTCAAGGAATTATATCTGCCTAGGACTAGCTTACTCCTTCATAATCACCACGAATCGTTCCTCCTCCTAGGTGGTACCTTGATAAACGATCAGCTATTAACCTCAACTCAAGAGTTTCTCTCTTATGATTAACATAGCTCTTCTATCCATCATGAGCTGCCTCTTATTCTGACTCTAATCCAAAGAATTTGATCCTACTGTTCACGTAAATCCTTAAGACAAGATTTTACTCCCCATATAAATGTCTCCAATATAAGGGCAATCTAGGTTTCCACAAACACGATGCTTTGCCAGAAACCATTTATTCGCGATTGGACAAAACTATTATCATAAGTGAATCCTACTAAAGCCAAAGCTTCTCCCACACACTGTACTCTTCCGAACACAAATTTCATTGTAACCTTCGAATCAAAACAAACTCCAAATACTTGGGATACTAATTCATCAACCTTGAATATCCTTCCTCGTACTACTAAAAGGTATTCCATATCTACACTGGTATGAATATAAATACTCTTAATGAAAAATGTTACTCTTACCACCTGGTAACAATTCAGAGTATGAACTAAACGTACAATACCACAATCACTAAAAATAGGGCCTCGCTTGAATCAAACTGCGTACAAGTTATAAACCTCAATGATTTAACTTACCCAAAGTATCAATAATGCACTAGTACCATCAATTGTAATCTAATCAACCTTAGATAAGCTTAACAATATAGAGGTCTTAGAAAAAAAACCAGTGACGGCGCCAACTCCTTTAGTTCCTGGGGCGTCAGCATCTGTGTCTCTAGAAGTACCTGCATACACTTAAGCTAGTACTGGAGGTCGTGGCTTTGGTTTGGAATCTCCAATGGGAACAGTTCCATTTCTCTGGCCTCTTTTAGGACAATTTCTGATCAAGTGGTCAGGTTGGCCACATTTGAAACAGAGTCCTAAGGCAAGTTTGCACTTGCCTCCATGGTTCTGTCCTGACATCCCACATATTGGGTACGTGGTCAGTATTGAGCTTCCAGTCTCAATGCCTTCTCCCTTATCTGGTCCAGTAGACATCTTCTTCATTTCTAGATTTTCTTCACTAGCATACAATGAAGTTCTCTTTCATTCGGTATTGATTTGGATCGCTAGATCTCTCTGCACAGCCTCTGTTATCGCGGCCACGTTTACTAACTCTTGGTAATTCTTTATTCTTAGGCAAGCTACATGGCTACGGATCCATGGCTGAAGTCTAGCTTGAAACTTTCGTGCCTGCATCCTTTGAGTAGAAAACAAGTGTGGTGCAAACCTTCCTAACACCATAAACTTAGCGGCGTACTACTCTACGGTCCAACTGCCTTGAGTTAAAGTCTCGAACTGCTGCACCTTCAGCTGTTTGATAGAATCTGGGAAGAATCCATTGTCAACTCTTCCTTAAATCTCTCCCAAGACAAAGCATCCAACTTCCTAGTTCCCTAACTAGAAGCTGCCTTTGTGTATCCCACCATATTCTAGCTTCTCCTTAGAATAGGTATACAACATATAGAACCTTCTGGTCCTCAGTACATCCACAGATCTCGTCTGTCCTTTTGAGATCCATAATCCATTTCTCGGCTTTTAGTGGCTCTTCATTACCAGAAAAGTTTGGATAACGATGGATCAAGAACTTCTCACACAGACAATCCCTGACTTCGAGTCTGGGTACATGTGCTTGCTGATGTTGCTGTTGTCTAAGCATGTCAGTCAGCAAACGTACGGCTTCAACTAATCCTCCATCCATCGGGGAATTCTGATTATCCTAATTTGTAACTCCCTCAGGGTTTTGAGGTATCCTACCTCGAGTCATGTCACTTCCTAAATCACACGAGTACACGTGTTACAGCCACATACTATCTCTTATACTTCAAGAAATTCAAGCCTAGTAAAGACTAAAATTTCAAGCCTAATATTTGGTGCATTTCCTAAGGATATGTGGATTTAAACCCAGAGACGTATTGCTCTGATACCACCCTGTGACGCCCGCAAATTCCGCTTGGGATCGGACGGACATTTGAAGCGTCGAGACATGCAACACAAGGTTACCTGCCCCCGTTCATGACATATAAGATGCAATATTCCTAACATGCATCTAGCATTATGCAATATTCGCAGCGGATAATTTTTCTTTTTAGCAATAATATGCACCAAACCGAAATATCCCAAATACTTAAAACATACTTCATACATAATGACATACTAAACAACTGAGATCACAATATTAATCCATATGGTTGTGATCAAAAGAGTGATGGAGATTGAACTCTACGAATACAAGTAGTAATCTGAGGTAACTACTGTATTAACACCTACATCGCATCGTCGCTTAGTCGACCATTTCCAGTTGGTCGATTCCCGATTCTCCTTCAGATCCTATAACAAAAACTACCATTCGGGGGGAATGGTAGTTGGGACTACCACAGTGAGATTTGATTACAAATCTCAGCAAGTTAACAGAAAACTTCCACACAGGTTAATGATGCATGCATGGCAGTAAAAGCATGAATGCATAATCAAATCGTAAGTAATCATAGCATAACTTGACATACAACATAACATAACCGGCATAACTTAAACTGAAACTGAAGCTTAGCATGAACGTGACTTGAAACATAACATGGACTTGAAACATAGCATAAACATGAACATGCATAATTTTAACTTGAACTTGAGCATGACATAACATAAATGTGAACTTGGAACATAACGTAAACGTGAACATAACATAACATGAACTTGGAACATAACGTGAACGTGAATATAACATAACATGAACTTGAAACATATTCTTGTCTCATGGGATTACCATGATTGCGTGAACGTAAACTTGAACATAACATAACGTGAAACATCAATAGACTTAATCATTAACGCGACCATATGGGTGCTACACAGGTCCCCTTGAGCCGTGTGTCCCTGCCGATTACCGCATCACATCACAGGTTTCTATACCAGCTGTGAGTGCGTTAATACGTACTCCACAGTTGTTGTGGCCCCACGTATTCTACGTGTCACAA